>NC_052518.1:9670457-9721102 GCF_014356525.2 Nilaparvata lugens
CCTGACAGGAGTGGACAGCGACTATCTCATCCATCGACACCGTACGCCAGCGACAGGGAAAGACTGTTTTGAAAGAGTCTCGAATTGGCGTGTGCATTAGGCGCCAAAACCGGACACTTTTACATCTGTACAGAAACGACAAAGTCAGACACATCAAATCTCTGACACTTCAAAAACAAGACAGTCAGGTTATACTTCTTGGACGGACTGTACTACGCAGAGCTGACTGGTTTTCAAACAATGGTATTGTTCTGATGAATCCCCACATGTAGGCTATTCTTAACAAGACCATTGACAATTTATTTCTGAAACCTATCACTCTTTTCTATCCCTCTTCGTAGTAATATCAGTCGATGACTTATCTTGTAACTGTATAATTCCTATTTATCAGTCCTATATATATTTTATAAGTCCTATATATCATTCCTATTTTGTGCAGTTGTCTCTCTTTTCTGCAGTTATTTGGAGCTTAAATAATAGAACTATTAGTAAATTTCTTGACAAAAAACAAAAATAACTTCACTTAATAGGTCAATTGTCAAGATTAGTGAGTACACTGAAACTTCTCTATAATTCGTAGTTTTGTCATCAAAAACACTGTAATTAGTATTCCCATAAAGATAAATACACTAATATGCCATAGTAACTGATAACTCCAGTAATGAGTTCATCGAAAATTATGCTACAGTAACTAATAACTCCAGTGATGAGGAGACCGAAAATCACATCAACTGATGAAGTGAATTGGAAAAAAGGGTGTTGTGATTTATCATTAGTAAGCTGGAATATTAATTCCATGCAATTACCACAATTTACCCATTTATTCATAACAGCTAATGCTGATTGTTAATTATTTACCCATACGGAGTGAACTTTAAAGTTCTATGGATTCACATATAATAATATAACTAGAGACACCCTTGGTTGAAGAACTCGCTCTTGAACAATTGTATTGATCTCTGAAATCTTTTACAAGTATGTCAAATTAATATTTAACAATATTTTCTAATATTCATTCATAGAGGCTATATTATGAATTAATTATGGGCAAAGATGGGATCAGTATCAATGATATAATTTTCTCGTATTTTGTTTTATCAGCCTCGATATTGCAGAGCTTGATATATAATTCGTCACCCTCCAAAATTCGTATTAAATGCTTGGTCCCGTAAGCTACAAATTATATAGGTTCTACTGTGTTGAATGTAGTCTAGGCCTAATGGAGGGTTAATTACTCGAACATTGAGAATTTTGAATATAATAAAATTATTCAGTATTGTTTTTCATTTTGAATGTCATTTTCAATACTGGAAGATATACAGTTATCATTTCCCAAAATAGTGAGAAAATGTTATTTTTTCATGATAATATTTTGATGATTGATTTTTCTACGTTTCAACGACGGGATTTGCTTTTGTCTGTATATGTATGTTGGCATGTTTGTAAATTAGCTTTTGATGATTACAGCTTGGCAATGCTCTCGGTTTTATTTATAACAGGTAATATTGTCATCGTCAATACACGCCAATCAGTCATTGGATGTTTTTCCGATGTCCGAAGGGCTAATTGAAGTGACATATTGACAATGAGATCTGTTTATAAATGCTGTACGAGGTCTACTGTTCACAGAACTACTAGCTACAAGTATTCAACTGCAGAAGTCGGAAATAGACATTTCATTTTACTCATGGAAGACACCCACCCTTATCTATCTACTTCACGTCTATGAAGATAACAATATCAAAGAAACAGAGTTGAAAGTACAAAGACATGGAGATGGAAATTTAGAAGTGAATGAATTGCTATAATTCAATTACTCAGGTATATTAAAACTGACTACTTTAGCATTTACCTGATTAATATTACCGCAATCATTATGTTTTAAATTCAAATTTGCGTTGCATTGCTGTCACTCGGCTGCTCTCTGCACCATTTTCTCGAATCATGCAATAACTTCAAAAAAATGACGTCAACAAACTTGGTGACTCAACACATCTGTCTCGTTTTCAACTGACAATGGTAAACTCTTTCGATCAGCTGTTTTCAACTGACAATGAAAAACTCTCTTGATCAACTGTTTTTAACTGACGACGGAAAACTCTCTCAGTCAGCTGCTACTCGGTTGATGAATATTATTACCGTACCTAATCATTTTTAAGTTCCCTCAGTGAGTTATCCTAAACATGAGTCCTAATCCAAATGATGATTCTCGTATCACAAACTCTATATTTCAAACTTAATCAAAATCGTTAGAGCCGTTTTCGATTTCCATCAGACATACAAACAAACTAACAAACAGAAATTGAATACGATGATAAATATGTCTATAGTAACATCCATATGGGAACGTCTGTTATAGTAGACTGCACAAAACTAATCCGATGTTAGTTGGAAGAGCTGAGTACCTCCTCACCCCTTACCATAAACTTTGCCAATTCTTCAGGTGTACTGTATTATGAAAATATCAATATCAATTTTTACTTATAATCAGCTGCCTAGGGGGCCTAGGCCCCCCTCAAGGATCAGATAAATAATGAAAATGCGGGTCTATCTACACGAATCCTCAGAGTCTCATAATGATTTAACCCTTTATAGGGCACTGGGATAATAGTTTCCCACCATGCATGCTGGTAAATAAATGTTTACCCCTCTATGATATCCTTGTTCTATGATTTCCCAATTACTATTACTGACAAAATAACATATGGAGCATCATCTGTGCATAGTTTTCTGATGTCAGCAGTTACGACACCGTGGCTAATTTGCAAATCACTGAAAAGTGGGAAGATAATATCCCACTGCCCATTTAGCGACACTGGATTTCGACCAATTCAAAGTAGCTCTCATTTTAATTTCAAATTGCGAATAGAAGATTCATCATTTCAAGACGTTTGAGGTAAGTTTTGACTAGTAAAAACTACTAAGATTACAATTACAAATAGTTTCATTTCAAGATAAAACAGCTGTAATAATAAACATTGAAAAACCGAAGGACAGTCATGTAAACAACTTTTAGGTTATGAAACAACATAACTTTTAGATTTATTTTCAATACGAAATTGAACAGTTTGCTTCCAAAACTATATTACACTATGTTTAGAATGTATTCCTCTATCTGTAAATATTATTTGTTGGATGCTTCTTTATCTGGCTGTCGTAATATTTGTACTTATCTTCCAACTTGCACAGTCAGAAATTCATTCCGGCTGTACTCTCATAGCTCATGTTTGTATGAGACAACAATATAAATGCAATAATGGAATAATAATCACTATTAGTGGAATTATTAGTTTGTTTTGAAGAGAAAATTAGATTTTTGCAATCCTGGTTTTGTAGTGAAGAGGTGATAGGGGTATAACCTAAGCTGTATGGTGATTATTTTATTCCTATAAGATGTTACCTAAAGCTCTATCAATTCTTGTTTCGCTTTTACTTTTGCAGGTTTCATTCTTGAGACATGAATGAACAAAGCCTGCAATGGAGTAATTCCAACATTGAATTGTGAGATAAAGATTGGACTTCAACTACAGTAACTACTTCAAAATATATAAACAATTCACTAGTGTTTATTTCATCAATTCAATTCTATAAAAGCTTATCTTTTGTGATACTTCAAAATGTATATACAATTTACTAGTTTTTATTCCATCAATTCAATTTTATATAAGCTTATAAATTTATTTATTGTAATACTTGAAGAAATATATATTATATATATTCACTAATGTGTTTTTCATCAAATTATTCATGTGATTGAAAGATATCACTAATCTTCCTCATCATGTTTCACTTCTAAAGTTCAACTATAGTGAACAAATGATCATATTCCTCATTCACTTAGTTGAATTTATTCTATTGTCAAAGTGAGAACAACTTATCCTGGTCATCTATAAGTGATTTATGATGAATGCTAAAGGTGGGAAACTATTATCCCACTGCTCTATAAGTACCAATATGATGGACTCCATAAGATACCTTTATAGGGCAGTGGGACAATAATTTCCCACCTCAAAACTCTATGAAAAATAAGTATTTGAAAAGGAATAAAGATTTCAGTATGTTTATAAAGTACTTTTGAATGATTCTGTGGAAGAAAATCGGAAAAATTTAATGTCTTTCACTTCTGCCCTATAAAGGGTTAATACTTTTCTTTATCAGCAGTAGTATAATTCCTTCTACAGTATCAACAATGTAGCAAAATTGCCTTGAAAGTATGGGTAGAGAGTAATAAATAATATATTTTTCTCTGTGGTATAATTTGAATACAGAATGGGTACACTTATTGATCAGAGCACAATAAGTGAGTTATTGAATAAATTTCAATGTGAGAATTAACAAGTTGCAAGATGTCACAGTGAAAGCAAAAGAAAGGGCACAATCAGACAATCAAAAATGTATGTAAAGGGTTGTTGAGAATTAAGGAAACAGCTTGATGTATCTTCAGCTTTCTAACTGGAAGTTATTTTCCAATTAGAATATGATCCACAATGAAATTTTTGAAATTGTCATTGTAAAAGAAAAAATTATCTTTTTCCATGATTTTTAAGAAATCTGTTTCAGTGTATTCCTACTCTAGGGCCTCTCTGTAGACCCATATTTCTAATAAATATTCCATGATTGAATTAAATAACTAATAATGTATATGTTTGTATTGATACTTCAACCACATTTGTATAAAATTGGAAAAAATGAAGCATATAATAACATCTTCTAATGTAACATTTATGGGGAAAAACCCAGGTCCCTCTATCCTTTGGGGGTATATTCCTCCCCCCCCAATACCCCTTGGTTTTTACCCCCCCCCCTTTAGCAGTTTGGTGAAATGGCACCACTGAAGTTGAATGAAATCAACTTGGTAATTGTATGGCAAGATTACGATACATATGAGCTCTACTTAGAAATGGATTGTGAAACAAGATAATTGTACTGGAATGTAATAAACTGTGATATTTTCATGATTATATAAAAGCAATTTAGCCATTCATTTCAATCATTGAGAGAAAAACCAATAAGATGCTCATATCATCTTCTCAAATCTTAATACATTAACAATACACTACCGGTAATTCACGTGTAAATAATACTGATGTGGTCGATTTCAATGAACATTAAATGAAATGTTTGTTTTCTTCTAAATGTCTATACTTGAGCATTCTGTTAATTTCGAACAGAGATCACTTTTATGGAGTTTTCTCAGATGATGCAGCAATCACTGAGGAATATCCAACACATAACTCAATAATCCAGGAGAGAGTCATCTAAAATTAAAACTATTAGTGCAATATTGCTAAATTATTAGTGTTTTTCAATAAATTATTAATCCTATAAATGTCTCTTAATTAAATGATAAGTTATGGAGTTCCAAATATTATAATATTTTTGGCATTCCCATTTTTCTTTTTTTTTATATTTGAATCGCTTCATTTGGGTCACTCGTTGTTTAGTCGAATATAGTATTTAATAGTATTATTCAGGTATATCTATCACATAAATCTCTCTCAGCAGCTACTATATAAACGCTTAAAATAGGTTGCTAGGGAACGATAATGATAAGAATATGTGATGAATAATCTATCCTGTTCTAGGCGAGCAATATTTCTGTATCACAGATATCCAAAAACTTCAACACTAAAATGTGAATATCTTTGAAACGGTTTGATATATTTATGAGCGATTTCCACCATTCATTGTCTCTTGAAATTCTTTATTATTCGAATCTTGTATTAAAACCTTCCCATAGAAAATTTTTGATTCAATGTGGCGGAACAAAGATGGCAGACCAAAATTATTTTGAAGCTACCTATAGAATTTTTTTCAATTTGAATAGAATCCCAGTGGAGCTCACTGTTATATTATCTTTGGAAAAGGAACATTAAGCTGTTTTCCTATTAATATTACGCTGTAGGCCTAGGTGAATCCATAGGACTTCATAGGTTTCTCCGTATGGTTAAATGATTCAGAATCAGAATTCAAATTTTGTTAAATCAATAATACCAATGACATAGCAACTGCCATCACAATTTGTATCATTAATATTACGCGTATGCTACTGAAGGATAATAGTCAGGCAGACACACAGGAGCAAGTTATTTTGTCTCATGCAGTACTTTCAATGTTACTTTTATATCCTGAAAAAGGACGAAGAAGTGAGTAAAATATTTTGTTGTTCAACGAACTTGACCTGTAAAAAGGTTCGAAGAGTGCGTGTTCAAAATTTGAAGCTGATTGATCAACTCTTTCTAAAGTTATTGTAGTGCATTCAAACAAAAAAGCAAACCCACAGACTGGCAACAACTTTGAACTTGAGTAAAAAGTAAGAACTTGCTAACGCTCGTTCAACAAATATTATTGAGAGAACAATGGGCGGTATTATCAAGTTGGGAGCACATAACTTGAAGGAGTAAAATTATTTCAGTGTAGGGGATTGTGTATTTCACAAGAGAGTGTGGTTCTGAGTGATATAGGCCTATAGTGAGAAAGTGAAGAAGTGAGGATTTAATTGAATTGCAGTTTTAGTTTTTTTTTGCACGGCCGGCCCTCTCTCACATTCAACCATTAACCCTCCAGTACGATGCTACATCAACTATATTATACAATCCTACTCGGTGGAATGGGGGAATTCACAATATTACAAGCAAGAGTTGATAGTAATGAATATGATTGACACAAAGAAATTTACAAATCTAGGCATGGGAAAGTCAAATTCAAGATAGGTTGTAGATAATTATGTCTGAAGCATTGTATGAAATAATAACAAAACCCTGAGGGGTTTTGAAGAAAGGAGAGCATTAGCACACAACCAGGTAAGAGAGAGAGTTAGAGAGAGAGAGAGAGAGAATGAGAGAGGAAGCAATAGAACTAAATAAGGTTGAGATAAGAGACAATGTCACGCAGGAGTATTGTCCACACTTCTACAGTCACACTAAGTTCTAAAAAGAATATTTCAAAGAAAGTACAGTCTTTGCCAAAATTGAAACCAGTTTACTTCCAAGCTATTCTGTCAGCTTAACTCACATAAGCGTCAAAAGCTGATAGCGACAACCAGAGACTGTTTTCCAGGTAGAGAAATTAGTCACGGACTCGCCCCGCCAAAACAAGACACTTCTTTTTCAGCACAAGAACGACAAAAGTTGCCACCGCCAAAACAAGACTGATTTTCAGTGCTAGGATGGATGTGTCTGACTTTGACGGTGGTGTATCCTGACATCGTCCCGTCTCAACGAGCTAAAATATAGTAAACCATAGAGCGGCTGTTGGTGTGTTTTCAGCGCTCTCAATGTGTGACACGGCGAACTAAGGGTGCTAAGGGCAGCCATGACAGAGAGAGGCAAGAACAGCCTCTATTGCCATTCTGCTACTGCAGGAATAGGTGTGTTTTTGTGAGTCAAATTGATTTCTATGACTAAATATTGTCATTATGATATTTATGATGATGATGATGATGATGGTATTGCAAACTTGACTGGAATGAACTATGAACATCAGCTCATATTACATCAAAAAAATAACAAACTGAGGCTGGTATTAGATGGTAATATTTCTGTCATATTATGCAGATCATATGAAATAAGTTGTTCGAAACCATATTTTTTCATATCATAGAACTATTACCAGCCTAACATCAAACAAAACCGGCCTAACATGATCATAATATAATAATATTATATAATAATTTTAGGCCGGTTTTGTTTGATGTTAGGCCGGTATTCGACGGTAATAGTTCTGTGATATGAAAAAATATGATTTCGTACAACTTATTTCATAATGATCTGCATATGACAGGAATATTACCTTCTAATACCGGCCTTAGTTTGTTATTTTTTTGACTATCATATTTTGCCTTCTTGTTATGAACTTGTACGGTAACTAATGAGTTATGTGGATAAGTACCATAAGCTGATATCAAAGAAACGTCTTCATAAACTAGTTTTTTGAATTCCTTACTCAAAATAACATAAAAAATAATCCAATCTCTGAAATAATAATTTTGCAGTTATGGTGTGGCATTTCAACTTACTAGAGCACTTGTATGGCTAAGCAGTATCACAGAATCAATAATAGCAGTATTATGTTAAAACTCCTATTAATTAGGAGTTTTCTCTGGCAGTATTAACACTGTAACTTAGGCTACATTCATTTCACCAAGGCTTCAAGTAAAGCATTTCAAACAGTTAATTTTATGGATGCAAAACAACTGTAATACATATATTTAAAATGCTCGATAAAAATTCAATGTAGTATTTATTAAATATAACTGATTTGCGCCTTGTATTTTATGAAAGTTCCCATTATATCAATAGGGCCATTCAAATTTTCCGCCACTTCTTGCCTCTCTCTGTCCTGGCTGCCCATGTTCAATTCATAACAGGAATAGCGGCCACTCAGCCATTCTATGGTTTACTATATTTTAGCTCGTTGGGTGGTCTGGGGGAGTCGCTAAAATTCCACGCGAGGCTCCCTGTAGAAATGTTCCTCCAGAATAGTAAAATATGCGCATGCACTGATAACGTATTTGTTAGAGCAGTTCCGTTCACCATGATAACTGTTACTGAGCTGTGACTGGCATTCAATGGAACTGCAACTGATTCGCCAATGCACGAAAACACAACGATCATAACCTCTTTATGTCAAAATCGAAACTTGTACCTCTAGACCAGTCAAATCAAGGAGGATAGAGTATTAGGAGTGGATCCCCACCCCTCCTAACAAAAGCCGCTTTTTTGGAAGGCAGCCATGTTTTGGTAGGTAAGAAAGTACATGCTCTTATGAAGGAAAGCTTATTTTTCGATGATTTTCAATCATTTTATTTATGATTATTAAAATTCTAATCATGGTAACTTCATGCACTGCATATGGGTGTACTAATGGTGTATCGAAAAAGCCACCTGATTTTACATTTCACAGGTTATCACTAGTTTTATCATGTTCATTGCAACTATCCTATAAAGGAACAGTTACTTGTTTACTATGGAAAGGTCAATGATTTTTCTTTGAAATAGTAGGCTTGTTCTGAACAAAGCTCAGGCTAGAGATACCAGAGGACTGTAATTTACTATTTAAATAATCAAATACAAACAAGGGGCAAAATTTAATCTTCAATTTGAGCCAGGTTATTTGTACAGTTAAACTCTGCATTAATGAACAATAAAAAAGAGAAAAAACTCACCCAATTTATTCCAATCTTGACTACTTGCCCTTCGAAGCCTTTATTGGGTGTTTTGGTCAGGTTCAGGGTGGGATGAAATCTGGGAATAGACAGGTTCTTGCTTACGGGCTGCCTTTTCATTGATTCTGCATTCAACTTGCAGGTTATGCACTGTGTTTCGAACAAAGCTCAAACTGGATTCTTTATAAATTCAAATCTGATTCAAATCAATTCAATTCAATACTATTTACGCTGTTATATTCATAATTCACACACACGACACTCAAACAATTTACAAGAAATTTCCGATTGAAAATTACATGACATACAAACACAAATTTGTTCTTGCAAAAGAACGGGCTGACGAAAAAAGACAGACAAAGACTTACAAAAACATCCACAATGCCAAAGCAGCAGGACGGTCTGCGCCGGCGCAAACACAAGCCTGCTTTTGGCAGAATTACAGTCTGGCATTCTGGCGCTACAATTCGAGTTCTCTGGCCAGAACATACCTCCGCCTCTGAAAAACTATTTTTCAGCCAAGTTACAAAACTGAAAAAACTAAGAAAAGGAAAAATCCAGACATGTCAAAAATAACAAAACACCAACACCAAAAAACAACACAAAAGAAAAAATGCAACAATCACAACAACTATTAAGTTGGAAGTGGATATAACTTTGTTACTAGGTCGAATACAGAAACAACGATTACACTTAAAGACACAAATACGAATAATAGAGCGAGCAGACAGTATCCAGAATTTCTGTCTGATCAAGGACAACAATAACAAAGGTCCAGCATGACAATTCTTCTTGTGATGATAATCAACATCAATACGAAAGCATCGGATTTTGGTAAGATCATCTGATGACAAGTCTCAAATTCAAGTCCAGCATGAGACAAACGACTGCCAACGCAAATCACACCTTTATCAATGAATGGAGACAGGCGACATAGGCGCATATAACAATCTTCTCCCTTCTCTAATTGCACAAATTCAGATGAAAAATGTATCTTCTGTACCACTTTACATAGATACCTCTCAGCAACATCGAAATCTGATTCTTCTGATTGGGGTAAGATTCCTAAGAATTTGAGAACAAGAATTACAATTCTCAAAAGACGACCATAATCCGAACAATGACCAATCAATGAATATATTGCATTGCTGTTACAATCAGGAGATTTTGTGACTGTCAACACTGACGGTTTTTTCGCCTCCAGTGGATCCACTATCTCTTCCATTTGAGTTCAAACGGGCCAATCGCATTCATCCTCTGCTATCCATGATGGACCTGAGAGCAACAACGGAAAGTTCACAAGCTCAACTGGTGATAAACCTCTAGACAAACAGTCAGCGGGATTTTCAATTCCGGCAACATGCATCCACCCCTGTATACAAGAATCCTGTATTTTTGTGATGCGATTACCAACAAAAGTTTGCCATTTCGCGAATGGAGCATTAATCCAACACAAGGTGACTGTAGAATCAGAGAGTGTGACAATACGAGACACATGACAACGTTCACTAATAATAGTGACTACTGAATTCATGAGTTCTGCCAACAAGAGTGCCGCACACAACTCCAAACGAGGTATTGAAACAACTTTAGATTGTGCTACCTTGGACTTTGAACACAATAATACAACTCTTGGCTACTCACTCTCATTCTGCGACTTCACATAGATAACTGCACCAAAACCAGACAATGATGCGTCACAAAAACCAATCGAACTCATGTGAGAATCCTGAAACAAACCAACGTGATGTGGAACAGCAAATTTCAACAATAGAGGCAACTCTTTTTGACAATTCTCCCAAAGAGTGCATATAGACTCAGGCGGCTTCTCGTCCCAATCCACTCCTAATTTCCACAGTTTCTGGACAAGAAACTTTAGAAATAATGTAAATGGTGACAAGAGACCAAGTGGATCATAGATACGAGCCATCACTGACAGAATAGAACGCTTAGTAGCGACGACCTCACCACTCTTGACTGAAAACTGAAACAGATCAGTACTAGGTTGCCAATTCAATCCCAAGATAGCCAAGTAGTTGTCTGCTTCGAAATCCTTGTACGAAAACGATTTCTCTACCTCCGAGAATTTCTCCAACTTTGATGGTGAATTTGAAGTCCACTTTGTGAGCAAGAAACCTCCTCCCTCAAACAGCTGCTTGGACTGACGATACAGCTCCACGGCCTCTGACTCTGTGGTGACAGATGTGACTAAGTCGTCCATGAACATGTCTCCTGGTATTCTCGCCTTGGCTGCTGGAAAACGATTTCCATCCTCCTCTACAAGCTGGTGGACGGTGCGAAGCGCCAAATATGGAGAGCTTGAAACACCAAAGACAACACAATTGAGCTGATAAATTTTGATTGGATCCTCCGGCGAAAATCTCCACAATACACGCTGATAACAACAGCAGGAATCCTCCACTAATATCTGTCGATACATTTGTTTAATGTCGGCAGTTAGTGCGATTGGGAACAAACGAAAATTAACTAACAAAACAAAAATGTCAGTCTGCAATTTGGGTCCAGCATGAAGAACCTGGTTCAATGACAAACCAGATGATGTTCTGGAACCAGCATCAAATACAATTCGGATGGGCGTGGTAGTGCTGCTTGCTTTCACAATGGCGTGATGCGGTATGTAGTAACCACCTCGGTCTGTCTGATCTGCTACAAACGACATGTGACCCTGACGTAGGTAATCGATCAATATTTTTAAATACCGAAGCATGTGCGCGACGCACAATGCCTCGCCAATGCTTGCCTTGCACCAATATGTGCGTCTGTCAATACGCGGCTTTCATCCTTATAGGATTTCAAATCCCCTCTATGATTTTGGATTATTTTGTCATTTCAATTAATTACAGTAGGTGAAAGTGATTATTTATCTCGACTCATTCAATCTGATTAGGCATAATGGATTTCGAAGTAAGTACTTGAATGAACATTTTATTCAAAATGTGTAGGGATGTGTAAGGTGTAAAATGTGTAAGGAAAATAAGCTACTACCTAACCTGAAAATGCATTGTTGAATACCTAAGTTTCTGTTATAATCAATTAATTTTGGGGACCGAGCTTTGCTCTGGAGTACAAAAGCATAGAACATTTATTACGAAAGAAGATATTATAATAACAATCATACAGAAATGTTCTATTCAGTCACAGTAAATTGTAACTAATTCCCAGAGGAATGCAAAAATTTTCCTCACAAAGGCCCAGTTGCACAAAAGCAGGTTAAATTTTAATCCTGATTAACTTAACGTGAACCAAATCAGAGAAGACCTTTTCAAAAAGATGGATCTACTGGAATTAATCAGGATTGAAAATAACCCGGCTTTTTTGCAACCGGCACTAAGTACCTGATTGAATGATCACAAAAGTTCAACAGCTGAGTCATAATTTTGACACAGTCCCACACACATGAACTCGCTCACTCACTTCCATCACCAACAGACGACCATCAGCTGTTTTTCTAAGGATGAATAATAATTATCCTTTCAATGTCCTTCAGTGTCCTAAGTTTTCCCCGGGATGAGACCTAGTGCAATCGAATCTTTATATTATAAACCTACTATGTTCTGAATTTCATGAGAATCGTTAGAGCAGTTTTCAAGATCAGGTGGAACACAAACATCTAAACATCCAAACATATGAATAGAAGTTGCTTGTTTGATAGTATATGATAATTTGAAGAAGGCAGAGAATCATCAACAATCTTCCCATATCATCATTCTCTGTCATTATAACATGTACCTCATCACTATGGATACTCCACTCCACTTAATTTAGGATTTGTTTATGTGACTCATTTTTGAAGAAACACTAAGGCTAGGCACTCACCAGTTAGTCAAGACAAGACATGATAATAAGACAAATTTAGTCACAATACTTCACATTGTTGCTTATGAGGCAACACACTGATTAGTCATTGCAATAAGACATGTCTTCATAAGCAACTATGTGAATTATTATGACTGAACATGTGTGATCATGTCCTTTCTTGACTAACTGGTGTGCGCCTAGCCCAATGTAGAAATTCATTCCACATGTATAGGTAATAGATGGAGCATAAGGTGTTACACTTTGGGTTTTCATGGGAATTTTCACAATATGAAATATTTATTCAATACCATATTTGAAATTGAATCTAATATTGCATGCTGAACAATTCCTGAAAGAACCAAATTCATTATTTATTTATTTAATCACAACATAACATACTACAACTGAGCCACTGACTTGCTTACAGGGAGGAGAGTACAGCTACAGATGCCACAGTGGATCCAGACCAGTCCAGATTCAGCCAAACAACTTGGATGGTCAAGGTCAAGACAACTCAGGGTCAATGACACATTCTCAACATCAAGGACCAGACATGGACATCTGTGATTGGCCAATTCATGGACCAGATGAAGCTGAAGACATCATTGAAGAAAAGTACCAGATTCAGCATAACATGGATAATCAGGTTGTATATTTAGACCATAATTATTCAAAACATCGATTTGAAATTATAGTGCTCAAGCCAGAGGTTCTGATTGAAGAAGAAGAGCACCAACAACATGGAGGAACAGTGAAAGAAGAGGAGATTCAGCAAGAAAATGATACAGGCCTACACATTGAAAGCATCTATTCTCTTTCAACAGATAGACTGAACTGTTACCCCTTTATACCTGAACACATGAAAGTTGAAAATGTAGAAGAATCTTATGAAACACACTCAGAAACATTAGTGGATATTGAAGACAATTATTCTGATACATTATTTACACATTCTGAAAGTATAAGCTTACCACCAGGAGTATGTATATCAAACTCTGTCGGACAAGGAGGTTTAAGCTCAATCAATAGATCAGTTGATGAAACTCTTGGGAACACTTCGATCAACGATTCTGATGAAGACCTCAATGAGGTGGACTTATTAATTAAAAATGCAAGAAAGAATGTGATTGATGCAGCAAGTGATAGTGAATTAACTGAATGTCAGTTGTGTGGTGAAGCATTCAGCAACATCAGAGAATTAAATCTTCATTGTAGTATACACACAGATGGGAACCAACATAAGTGCAACTACTGTAACTACAAAACAAAAAGAAAAGCAGATCTCATCAGACATATAAGGACTCACACTGGAGAGAGACCCTTCAGCTGTGATTTCTGTGACTATAAAGCAACATGGAAATCAGCTCTCACCCAACATTTGATGATTCACACTGGAGAGAGACCCTTCAGCTGTGATTTCTGTGACTATAAAGCAACATGGGAATCAGCTCTCACCCAACATTTGATGATTCACACTGGAGAGAGACCCTTCAGCTGTGATTTCTGTGACTACAAAGCAACAGACAAATCATCTCTCACCATACATATAAGGACTCACACTGGAGAGAGACCCTTCAACTGTGATTTCTGTGACTACAAAGCAACAGACAAATCATCTCTCACCAAACATTTGAGGATTCACACTGGAGAGAGACCCTTCAGCTGTGATTTCTGTGACTATAAAGCAACAAGGAAATCAGCTCTCACCCAACATTTGATGATTCACACTGGAGAGAGACCCTTCAACTGTGATTTCTGTGACTACAAAGCAACAGACAAATCATCTCTCACCAAACATTTGAGGATTCACACTGGAGAGAGACCCTTCAGCTGTGATTTCTGTGACTATAAAGCAACAAGGAAATCAGCTCTCACCCAACATTTGATGATTCACACTGGAGAGAGACCCTTCAGCTGTGATTTCTGTGACTACAAATCAATACAGAAATCATCTCTCAACAAACATCTGAGGACGCACACTCAAGAAAGACCCTAGAGCTGTGATTTCTATGACTACAAAACAAATCTAAAAATAAAATTTAAGGAAACACACTTGCAAGAAACTTTGAAATTCAATTTTTCTATACATAATCTCTAATTACAATAAAAAAAACATTCAAATACTGAAAATATTTAACTGATTTCTGAGGCCCCATAACTCTTACAACAGCTCGACTCTCAAAACTCTGAACCATCCATTAACATAACACATAAATAGATCAATTATCATTCACATACAAACCTGTCAATCAGAAATCAATCTCAGACATAATACTTCAAGACAATTTTAAAATTTCAATGTCTTGCCCTTCTTATCATCTGCATGATTCATCAGTTCCCTATCTGAATATTTTTTTAATTTAGCTGAATCACTGTACATACTACTATATAAATGTTCTCAGATTTGTTTCCCTAGTCAGTACAATTTGTATTCATATTCTTGGAATACATATGCAATAAAGTATCATAGTTCTCAAATAAAACACTCAATATTCATTTTTGTCTTTCCTATGTATCCTATTATTAAATTCTCCATTAATGCCTATGAATGCAACATCATTTATGTATTTACAAGTAAATTATCCTTGCGTTTATTACATTTTATTTTAAAACACTTTTTAACCAGACTATGTTCTAGTGATTTCAACGTTACAAAATTTATTATGCTCTTTGCACGTGGATTCACAAGATTTTTTGTTCTTTAATAACTTTTGAATCGCATAAATTGAAGAATTAAAATGAGAGGCCAAAATATGTTCTTTCTAAATTCTCCAATTTCGCTTTCACCACCCACCTCTATCTTTTTAAAACAAAAGAGTTTTAGCATTTCAAAAATTTTTTTGTTCTATTCTGTGCCTATTCTGTGGTTTAGGTGTTTATGTTGAGCTTTGAGTTCAGGCTAGACCATTTGATTTAATTTTTTATTAGAAATTTTTTTATTAATAATAATGATTAGAATAATTTTTTATTAGTTCGTATAGCTATCAATTTGTTTTATTAAATTCAATTAACAGTAAAACGACTCATCATGGCAGTATCAGTCACTTCGAGGGCAAAAGACCCTTTTAATTAATATTGATGGAAAAGCTACAACTCTTTACGAAGGCTGAAATCAAGTAAGTAATGTAATCGGTAATATTTTACATATTTTTGTAGTATTCAATTCAACGCTTTGTTTTATAGCGCTTCCATAGCGGCGTTTCAAGATGAATATTTAGAGCCTCCGTGGTTAGAGCACCTAACCTATAAATTCATAATGCCGCATCTTCATGTTGGCCCGACGAAGGCCAATGTCGACAGTGCCAGTGTTGGCCTTCGTTGACCTACGTTGGGTTACCAGGCTGGGCCAGAGACTGGGGCAAGCGGGCAACATGTAGATGCGGCATTAGTTTCGATGATTCAATGAAATGTAGATGCAATGTAGTAGTCAACACTTTTAATTCATCTACAGCCATAACGTTCATACAACATGAATTTCCAATGAGTTATCGATTCTAATGAATTTATAGGTTATGTGCTCTAGCTAAGGCGGCAGAGACGCCGCTAAGAAATTGTACCTTAACATAAAACACATGCTTTCGTTTGTCTTGGTACAATTCCTTATGACTAGTCTACACTACCGCCAAGTAGCTGGTGAGCTTGGCCACGTTGGTCTTGCCATCTACACTGCAATGTGACCATTTGTGAATGATCAGCTGGCCACTCGTCTTTGTGAGTGATGGAAGCAAAGGCGAGTGCTGGCAAATCACCTCTCCCCACTCTGGCGCTGGTCGTCAAGTTGTTTCATTTTCAAACGTTGTTACATTCTACTTGCCACCTGTCCTCCCAAGTTTGCTTCCAAACAAAAATAATTGATAATGAAACACTTGGATGTTGTCTAGAAATATCATGAAAATTGCTAAATTACATAAATGTTTCAACAAAACAGTATCTGAAGTCAAGAGAAATTGAAATAGAATACCTAACGAATAACTTAATCTCTGTTGATTTGAAGTTAAGTTTATTGTATCGAAGCTTCTGAAGATGGTAAGATGTAGTTATTGATGTAGAGAGTTGTTGACATGTAAGATGTAGTTGAGTTGTTGACAATCTTTAAAACTAGTGACCCGCTGGGTTGAGAACTCACTCATGAATAGTTGTATTTTGATCTTTGGAATCTGCAACTTTCAATTATACAGAGTTGGTGAAAATTATGGAAACAGCTCAAATCATTCACTTCACATGAAAGAGGAGATTCTGTTCTTTGAATCAAGACAAATTACCATTTTTTATCATTTAGGGTTACCAAGATACACAGTTTCGAATATATAAATTGGCCATTTTCTTTTGTATGGGAATATGAGTTGATATACACTCAAGGAGAAATTTCCTATATTCTATCAAATTTCAATTCCGATTTATTCCAGACAACTTATTTAACATAGGTATTTAAAGTCTAGTATGAGCTGGATGATGATGATGATGGTGCTAGAGATGAAGAGTGAATTACATTGCCACATGAATTTGATGTTCTTTCACGTGATTTGTGTTTTTTTTATCATTGCTAGGAAAATATCCAAGTTGTATAGGGTAGAAGTTGTAGGATTGAATAATTTAAAAAAAACAATTTAAAATACCCTTTTTTGAAAATTTGTAGCTCCGGAACCAAAAATGGTAGAACCCTGCACAACCACTCAATTTATTGGAAATCTTATTATCTTTAATTTGTTAGAGTATGCTTTTTCTCGAAAAACTCGAGCCTCTCGAGATAAGTGGAAAATTTTAAAATTTTGGGAGGTTTTGGGGGTGAAGCCGCCCTCTGGCTTGTCAACTAATTTGAGATTCGAATTCAGTGTGACCCAAAATACATTTAGAACCGTCGAGAAAAATTCTTTCGGGGCTGTTTCCTTAAAAACAACTTTTTGACTCAGGGGGTGGAAGCCGGCCAATCACTCTTGCAGAGAGCTTGAAGCCAGTTTGACGCCATCTTTTGATAGGAAAAATAGGCACTAGATTCAAATTGGGCCTTCTCTTATAGCACTGCAGTAGTAGTTTGTAGTTGTTTGGAGAAGACTATACCAAATACAATGCAGCCCGATTGATATTATGCCATTGTCGGTAGATATAAATGAAGCTTTATAGATATTACACAAAATATTTTAGTAGTGGATTTTAAAAAAGGAATGTTAGGTGACCCCACATGCAAGTTTAGATCTGAAGTTCACTTCACCTGCCTAAAATTCCTGCATGCATTTGTATAATTCCATTATCTACTTACACTCTTGTATTTCACTTATGTGAGACCATGAACCTAACCAACAGTAGGATATCAGTAACAGTGAAAACCACCAGTAATTTCAACCTCCCAGTAGGCTACAATGGCCTCCATATAATACACAAAATTGGAACAGCTATTTTATTTTTGTACAGGTATCTATGTATATATAAATTATTTGGCTGCATATTTAATAGTAATAATAATAATAATAATGAAATGTTTGGTAGAACCAAAGACACAATTTTGGGACTGAAGTTCACTTTACTTGTCCAGTTAATTGTCTCAAAATTTCTAGTTGTTCAGAATTGAACAAAATCCATATGACTATTATCAGAATAAAATAGCAATTTGATAACAAAAATAAATTTGAAGTGGGTGAATTACATCAAAGTCAAGTGTAGACATGGTTAGTGGCTTGCCACATTTTTGGTAAATTCTTCAATCACACCCAAAGTTGACAAATTATTCAAATTCATGAATATAAAAAATTGTTTCTCTATACAAAATAAATTTTCAAGAATATGTAGCCTTGTTCTGGCCAGAGAACTCGAATTGTAGCGCCAGAATGCCAGACTGTAGTTCTGCCAATAGCAGGCTTGTGTTTGCGCCGGCGCAGACCGTCCTGCTGCTTTGGCATTGTGGATGTTTTTGTAAGTCTTTGTCTGTCTTGTTTCGTCAGCTCGTTCTTTTGCAAGAACAAATTTGTGTTTGTCTGTCATGTAATTTTCAATCGGAAATTTCTTGTAAATTGTTTGAGTGTCGTGTGTGTGAATTATGAATATAACAGCATAAATAGTATTGAATTGAATTAATTTGAATCAGATTTAAATTTATAAAGAATCCAGTTTGAGCTTTGTTCGAAACACAGTGCATAACCTGCAAGTTGAATGCAGAATCAATGAAAATGCAGCCCGTAAGCAAGAACCTGTCTATTCCCAGATTCCATCCCACCCTGAACCTGACCAAAACACCCAATAAAGGCTTTGAAGGGCAAGTAGTCAAAATTGGAATAAATTGGGTGAGTTATTTCTCTTTTTTATTGTTCATTAATGCAGAGTTTAACTGTACAAATAACCTGGCTCAAATTGAAGATTAAATTTTGCCCCTTGTTTGTATTTGATTATTTAAATAGTAAATTACAGTCCTCTGGTAGCTCTAGCCTGAGCTTTGTTCAGAACATTTTATGATCCTGCCAAGCCACGATAAATTTAAATTTGTAATTTGTTGATTAATTCACACACATTGGATTTAAGGGGCATGTCTAGGAAGGCTGTTCAAAAAGTGTAGTACTAGGTAAATTTAACTGATGAGATGGGGAGCGGAGTGAAAAAGCATGCTGGCCCACAAACATCGGTCTTCATAGCTCTACTCTCTCTCAATCGACGCGCTCTCTCACACATCAGTCTTCTCTTTCTAGAGAAAGAAGTTCATTACTTCAGTAGCACCACTATCACAATATGACACGCGCACTCACTCTCACATCAGTCTTCTCTTCCTAGAAAAGTCCATTATTATTACACACTGCATTGTCTAATTCTGCGGCTGTTCTAACATGACTGATCTTCTTTAAAGTAGCCTGGCTATAGATTATATTCTATTGCTTCAACAGTGTTATCAAAGAACACTTCATTTGACTAATTCTTCTAAATCGACATACAAGTTCATTAATATATGAGTGCACTATCCATATATATATAAGCGAAATGGCACTCACTGACTGACTTACTCACTCACTCGCAGAACTAAAAATCTACCGGACCAAAAACGTTCAAATTTGGTAGGTATGTTCAGTTGGCCCTTTAGAGGCTCACTAAGAAATCTATTGACGATATTTTAACTCTAAGGGTGGTTTTTAAGGGTTTAAAGTTCGAATTTTAGCATGTATATATTCTTCTTATTCCAATATCTTAAAATTATAATTGAAATGTCCATACCATATGTTAATATAGAACTATAATCTAGAGAGAGTACCTCTTCGAAACAGTTCTGTGGGTAGATGACACAAGCTGATTTGTAAACTTTTCAGGAGAGCAATTTGAAAATTTGGCATAGCTGCAAAAATTATCTATCATATTTTTTCTTACGGTACCCATTTTACACTAATATAATCAGCTGATCATTGACTATTTGAATATAAAATATCAATGAATAAAACATTTATTTAAATTGAGGATTGAATTTATTTGATTGAGGATTTTTGCTAGTGATGTCAGAGATATCATGTTTTGCCATCTGCCAAATGTTTCAAATCACAATGTAACAGTATAGGAAATATCTTAAAAATCGATTATTTAGAAATTTGAATATATTTTTCAACAATTAATTTATATTATTTACAAGTATTGATCAAGTTAAACAAACTTGAACTGTTTGCAAAGTTGTATGGTTTATGTAGTTCTCAATAGAGGTTATTGATTTTCAGATTTTATAATAGCCTACCAGTACATACACTTATCAAATTTTGCCATCTTTTGATAATTGGATTATAATACAAACCGGTAGAAGAGTGTTGAGATATATGTACTTATCAATATTTGTCAACTTGGGGTTTGGAAGAAAATGCTCTATCAGGCTTGAGCAAGGCCTATATCTCAGCTATTTAAAGAGATTTACTAGCAGGTAACCCGTGCTTCGCAAGGGTCTTTCTTAAAACTTGACGTAATGAAATCTAGAAGAATTCAAAATAGGCCTATGTACAGTGAGTCAGTCATTCTATCAGGGCTCGAATAATTTTGAAATTTTAATTAAATAAAACTGGAAGAATATAATTTCTTTATCTAAATAACAACACCTTCATTGAAAGACCTGCATGCGTTTTCATATAGCCAATACAGCATTGATGAAACTGTAGACGTTTAATTAGCATTTGTCTCAAGAATTGTTCTAGCTGAAAATTTAATAATTCATGCCACGTGTAGGCCTAAACATTGCATCAGGAAAACGAAGTTTCAAAACTATGTTTTTCAGGTAGAAAGCAATATAGAAAGAGATGTTCCTTTTTTAATTTCGACCATATGATTTGGTGATTTTTTAATGAAATCGAATGTACCATTAATGAAATTTAAACATTAATTCTGAAAAATCTAAAAAGAAAATTAAAATTTGGGCTTCCAGGTGCACGAGATTGATACTTTTAGAATCTATGTGCAAAATTTGGAAATCTAAATCATTCCCATTTTTCCGGTATGCAAGTTGACATGTTTTGATGCGAACAAACGAACACATGAACAAACACAACCCTACTCTCTCTTATTATATAGATAGTACCATCTTATAGATCTAATTTTTCTGAACACAACCATATGCATAACTCAATATGTTCAAAAATGTGACTTATCAACTTGTGTCATCTACCCACACAGTTGTTCTGGTAACTAAATTAAAAATTTTGTCACATTTGGCATTAAGTTGAGTTGACTTTGTTAGGTTGGCACCAAGTTTAAGATTGAAATGCATTTATCCAGGACCTCCTAAATACCAATTTATCCAGTACCTCCTAAATACCTATTTAGGAGGTCCTGATTTATCGCGGAAAAATTGATTAGGTACTGCTACTTCAATCAGAGCTATTCCTGGGAATATTATATTACTACTAGCCATCAGGCTCGCTTCGCTCGCCATATCCGTCTAGCCCTGGACCCCCGACTGGATTGTCCAAGAATGAGATCAGCAGGCTCACTTCGCTTGCCTGCATTTTTCATTTGAGCATTTTTATCATATGTTACAATGATCCAGTCGGGGGTACAGACTAAATGTCTGGCTAAACGGATATGGCGAGCGAAGCGAGCCTGACGACCAGTATTATATAGATACAATAAGTGCTGAAGGCTGTTAATAAAATGATTCATGCATAGACAAATAAAAATCATGATTCTTCATTCTTGAGATTTAAATATATTTATTTTGATTCTAGATAGGAATTAATTTTTCCAGTAATAATATTGTTTGGAGTACATGATCAAATATTTCAATGTATTCATGTATATTATCAGGGAAAATCACAAACAAAAAATGATTCCAATAATATTATAATAAATCAAATCAAATTGGTTTTTATTATCCATGATAACATGAAACAGCTGTTATATAGCTAAGGTGAACGTTATATTTTCGAGCTCAAAATTTAAGTAGTTTTATTCTCTATTTTGTGAATTTAACGTTTTTTTTTTACAAAAGTTTTACTATCAATCTATCAAAATTTAAAATTGTTTGTTTTATTCTAATCTATACTCTCAGATTGTGATTTGGTGTAGAAAATTGAAATGGACATAACCTATGTATAATATTTGCACAATTTGAAACTGAATTAGGAAATTGAAAAAGTTTTGGGCAATAGCCTGTTTTTTCTTTCCCAATCATTATATTGTTTGTGGTAATCTAATAAATAAATAAATAATTAACAGGGCACAAAAATTCAAATCATACAACAACGCTAAATATTATAACGCTACAATGATTCATAAGCATAGTTTTATTCAGAAGCAAAGTACTTGTGACTGTATCAGCACGATTCAGAACTGGGCTAATATACGGTAGCAAATATTACGAGAAGTACCTAATTCCTGATTCACCAAAACAAGTGCAGATCACCATGTACAACGGCCTGTAAACAACTGAACAATGGACAGTTGATAATTGTCTATTTTTCTATTTTATAAACAATCGAATTCATTTCTGGTCAATTATGAATTTAATAGAATCTACCGCGCAGGCGCCAGCAAGAGCCTAAACCCAAAAAATTTATGATTCATATAAGCATAATTTTATTCAGAAGCAAAGTATTTGTGATTCTGCACGATTCAGAAAACATTCCAAAGAAGATCGTCAGTCGTTACAATATTGACCCTATTGGAAACCCCCCTCACTACAATGACAAGGACGCAGTCTGCGCAATCTCCCCCCCCAACGTTACCACTCCTGGACAATGACAATGTACAGTGTCATACTGTACATTAGTTTTTGCATTTCACCTTTCTTCCAATTGAATACTTGTACCCTATTACTACTTCAAAGAAAGTAAATGTAAATGAAAAAAAGTGAACAGAGAATTGGCTTATCTTGGAAATCTTGCAGTATACTAAAAGTATTTTTTTATTGCAGAAATTTTCGTTGAAGCATGAACTATTATTCATTCATATTATCCAATAACTTACTTTTTCTCGAGAATTTAGGAATGATTGGTTGTTTTCTAATTACAGTATAAGAAAAAAACATGTAAAACTTGATCTCTCTAAAACTAAATTTTTCCCGGGTAGTATCATGTAAAGTTCTTGGGCTGAATTTGAATTGCCATGCATGGCCCAACATGGATAATAAAGAATTCGATGAGAGAAGAATGAACCACGTCTCCAAAATAGCTGTACAAATAGAATATAGTACAGATCTCATATGATATTGAAATGAAATGGGAATAAATAATAATATGGATGTCAAACTACTGTATAAGCATATAGAATAATAGAGCATATTATATGAATATAGTATGTAACATAAAACACAATAGCGCAGACAAGAAGATGGGCAATATCTCATTGAACAAATACAATCAATTGTTTCGACAACCGAAAATCAGTTTTCCGGTTCTCCGGTGTGAGTGTGTGTACTCACAATCATAGCAGTTGGGACTGTGTTAGTGAGTTCGACCACACTTTTTCGAAAGGCTAGTAGGGAATTGAAGCTTTCTCGATATAGAGTTCTTTGCAGGTACTTCGTTCTAGCGTGTTTCGGACGCTATTTTCCAACCGATAATCATGAAAATGGTACCAAATTGTTCAGAAAGATTTGGACATCTGGCGCCGTACCGCCAAATTTTGATATCACTTATCAATTTTTTCCTATTGAACGTCAAACTTTGCCAAATTTTCTCCAAGTTCATCGAATTTTAAAGTCATTTTATAGTTGGAAAATTGGAATTTGGCGGTACGGCGCCAGATGTCCAAATCTTTCTGAACAATTTGGTACCATTTTCATGATTATCGGTTGGAAAATAGCGTCCGAAACACGCTAGAACGAAGTGCCTGTTTCAGCTCTTTTTCCGAATTATAACATTGCTCTTAATGTAAATCAAAGATGTACGGTATGCTTTCATAGGGGTCGCAGAGAACCGCCAACCCTCAAAACCACCACAACCAAAAAATAAAGGACAAATTGGGCTATCTCGTAAAACTGGGACGACGACAAACTAGGTCTTTTTTCAATCCAGCTTGTTGCTTCACGCACACGACAAGCTTGGTTTAAACGGTCTACACACGTACGTTTGCCTCGGGTGAGCATACGTGTATGGGCTTGCATTCGCCCCGCTGGACACTGTTCGCTGAGGCATGTGGGCGAACCGGAACCCTGTCGGTATTTTGGCGTGCTCAAAGGCGCCTCGGGCGAGCATTGAATGTACGTGTGGACGCGATTTTGCCATACGGGTGAGGCAAAACATAAATTAATATTGAAGGCATCATAACCTAATCCTGATGAATTAGGTTAATGAATGACGAATCAAATTGTGATCCAATAACTAATTGTAAATTGTAGGATTTTTGTAATTTTGTAGGATATGTGGATTGTCAAATATTTAAATAGAAACATGCATGGAGTATATAATTTGTATCATGATTAACAAATTTAGAACTGTATAATTTTAGTTAAAATAGCTTCTTTACAGGGTTCCTACAAAAAAGTATAGCTCACATATTTTACTGTGGCTATCAAATCATCTTGTGTTTGTTTTATTAAATCAATCAGAGTTTGTAATTAAAATTGTAATCTTCAATATGATATTATATGTTTTAGATAGCTAGGCTATCTATAGTGAGATTTATTCAAACTTTGAACTAGTATTCCTTGAACCTAATCTTTTGGAGAATCTTGTTTTGTCATGTGTATGAGCAGAGTTAGTTTAAAATGGACAGCAATTTAGTATTTGATTCAATTTATGGCTAACTTCGTTAAAGAAGACTGTCAATTTTGTGGGACAGTGTTAAGTGCTTTGATTAGGTCATCAAAACTTCTGGAATTATTGTAGAAATTTTCTTTTTTGAGATTCAGAATAGATATTGGAAACCAACAAATGAATCGCCTAATGCCACAAATCTCATAGTTAGGGCCAATCGTTCTTGTAAAGTTATTGCTTTCCTCATAATGGTATCATTTGTTTGAATAACTAGTTGAATTAGATTCATTGTCAAAATATTTTTTTGACATCCCAATAAAGTTTGAATTGTCAATCTCATATCTTATGTCATGTAGCAATTTATTTCCTTACTTCAACCTACAATCGTTCAACCCACCAACATTGTTTGTTAAGTTCTATTTTTTGATTTTATTATACAAGTCATTAAAATAAATGATACAGCTGCATTTTGTAATAATATTATCTTCAATGATGGAATGACGCCATTGTTGTCATGATGTGGAAATTTACATCTACCATGTCTTCGTGACGTCTGCAAATCAGATAGCTTTTTGAATGCCAAGGCATACGTGGAATGCGTCCACAAGGACGTACAGTGAATGCCGAGGCATGTGTACATACAATTGTTCGCGCGAATCTGTACAGACGTGTGTACAAGGTTTTACTCGCGGAAATCCACCACCATATTCAAATTAAATATAAAAAATAATCAATATAAATAATCATTTTATTTCAATATAATATTAACGTTTGTATAAGTAATAAATAGTATTCCATTTTATTCATCAATTTCAAGTAACTGGTCAAGCAGTCAACGGTTCGGTCAATAGAATTTTTCTGTTGAGTAGAGCCAGGATGATGATAATTAATAATATTAGAATTACTAACCTATAAAATAGATAATGCGAATTGACCACCTTCTCTGATCTGAGCATATCAAATCTGAGCCTATAAATATCTTAATTTTGTTTCCAATTCAGTTGAATACCAGCAGATTTAAGAAAAAATGATATTAGCATTATGTTTTCATAAAAAATTTGATTCCCTGAATATGATGAAATTCCCCAATCTAAGAATATTACTAAAACTAATGATAACTCTTATAATGAACACTTTAAATAGGACTATTTACTTGTCAGCCTTTTTAATGTTACTACAAACTAAGAGGAATACGGGTTCAGTGCTGCCAAAAATTGATGGATGTAAAATAGGAATAGACCCAGTATGTCTTTCACTGTTCCACATTGGTAGCGTCCGTAAAAACCGACCATTTTTTTGGTGAGTGGCGATTTTCATGGCAGGCAGAGCTCCGGCGACTCCTTTCATAACTGAACCTTAAATAAAAATAATCCTTGTGATTCAATATACAATATTAAAAATGAATCAAGAATGATAATGAAAAAATGGAATTGAATGAAAAAGTAGAAAGATGGTTGAAGGAAGTGTAATAATTATGTGTGTATATATAAAGTGTATATAGGTCTATAGATTGTGTTAATAACTATGGTGATGATGGAAAAATATAGAAAAGTTGATAAGAGGGATTGAGAAAAGCTGTCAAGCCAAAAACGCAGAAACATTTTATGTTTACAACCAAAGGGAGAGGTGAAACACGAATGATTAAAAAATCATTTAAACAAAAAAATGTTGAACACAATACAAAAAGTTGAGAAAATGCAAGTATGGGAACAATAAATAATACCTCATGCTTACAGTCCGGGTCATGTAGCTTTGCCTATCGGCGTAGGGCCACTAGAGTACAATACTAACCATTCAAAAACATCAAACATAGGCTATGTTTGAAAATGTATCTTTCCATAAGCAACAGATCCTCTTTTGTAGGCCTATCTTCTCAAAAGCAACGGGTTGCATCCAAAAAGATACACAAGCAGCTTTAATGTATCTTTCCATAAGCAACAGATGCTCTTTTATATCTTATCAAAACATATGAGCAGGGTAACAACTGCAGGGATGAGGTATCTAAGGAGACTAATAAATTGTAGGCTGCCGTAGGAGGGGAATGAGATAGTCTGAAGGGAGCTTGAGGTGAAGCCTATCAGAAATAGAATGAGGCAAAGCAGCTCAAATGGATTGGACACCTGGAAGAGCAGGGGAGGAAAGACAAATTGAACCGGTTTTTGAGGCCAAACCTGAACGGAGAAGGCCCAGAGGCAGACCTTGAGTGGGCTATGGAGAGACAGGGAATGGCAAGAGAGAAGGGATAGCAGGTAATGAATGACGAATATGTGGGAGGATAAAATGGTGTGGAGGGGATGGACCGAGGCTTGAAACCACCCGACGCTGAGAGGGTTAGAAAAAGAAGAAGAAGAATATTTACATTTGAGAGATGTAAACTGATTTGAATACCTGCTCCATCATAATCGTTGCCAAAGACGAACAGTTTTTTCTTATGCCGATGGCTACTTGTACAACATAGAGCGGCATCAGATTGTTGGGTGCCCCTGTCAGATCTTAACTGAAGGATGAGCTCCAACTGGATTGAGATCACATTCATCGCCACAAAAGTCATATAACTCATCCTTCAAATAAATAAAGATGCAACACAAAAACAGAGTTAAGATAGATGCGAGGAGCAAAAAATCAGGAACACTGACTCATCATAAACAGTACGATTGTTTGTGTCAAAATTGCCGGCTGGGACGAGCACCCTTCAATCGGCTAGCTCTACCTGGTTGTGGGTTCGAATCCCACCGGTAGTCATGGACGTTTGATCAGCTTATCACTTACTCTATTCATAATAATACTAATTCATAATTATTTGTTCAAATCTTTTCGTTATTGATAAGATGATACCAATATGAGTTTTTTGCTTAGGTAAAAATATCATTATCATATGCATCAGCAAGCATTGACAAGAGTCATGTACATTCAACATTAAAATATAACATATAAACATCAAGACTCAATAGCATTTCAACATGATTTATAATTTAAAAACTAATTAATATTACACAATACTTAAAAGCCGACATAACAGAGGTTTTATTCATGTATTATTTTTCCTACATTCCTACACCCCCCCCCCCCCCACCAATTCAATTCATTTATTGCCAATTTAGAATATTCAAGACATATTACAAACTCTTTATAGTATGACATATAATTAAAAATATAAATAAATAAACGTAATTATTATTACACAAATAAAATATAAAATCTAGGCATCACCATAGACTGTTGCCATTTAATGAGTTAATTGGGGATTTTCAACTACCAGTATAGAGACTCTGAGCTATTATCAACAAGCCTTTGCGCCTTGTCCTGAAAATATTGAGTGATTGAGCCTCTTTCAAGTGGATTGAATACTTTTTACCTAAGCAAAAAAACTCATATTGGTATCATTCTATCAATAACGAAAATATTTGAATCGTTATTATAAGACAAGTTTAATTCTATTCAAATTAATCCTACAATCATAGTTTGGATATGTGCGCGAGTACAGGTGGTGAAAATTTATTTTTCATGGAGACAAAATAATACGGTACCAAACTCATCCAGAAAATCAAAACCGGTGTTGATGATTTTTACTAGTCCAGCTTACCTTTTCAAAAGTCATCCAATCTCTTACATTGGTTTTCATTGAATTTGTTCAACAAAGTATTTCGAATTACCATAAGGATTTTTGTCCAGGTGGGTGTTTTTCACAGATAGGTAGCCTAGGTACCATATTCAGAATGTCCATAGACGGTAGTAGATGATGAAGAAAACACCAATTCCGTCACATTCTGCTCTTTCATCACATGAAATCGAATAAAAATCATTACCTATAAATTTTGAAAATAATGTACATTATTATAATATTATATAACATCGATGCTTTGACGGATATCTTAGTTTAGTTACGTTAATCACTACACAAAATATTATCATTATATAATATGGATTCATATTTTATTTCATACAAGAGATATTATTTGAAATTGTTTACAAAATAGGACACTGATACCTGTATCATATTACCGGTTGAATATCAATGTAAGGAATAACGGAAAAAATGTTAGGTTACTTGTTTTTCAGAGGATGATTAATACGTCCCAGACTTATTAGAAAGGATCATAGAGAGAAGATAGAAAAAAGAATTGTTCTTTCAGAAATAATTCATCTTCTTATTATTGAAAATTGTATCATGTCGAAATTTATTGTATTGTGTCAAGGAGGCAGAATAGTACGGTACCTGATGTCTCCATTAATACATAAATAAATGAATCTTCTCTCTATGCCTGTAAGTAAGAAATAATTGCATGAAGCAGGCAATCTGGAGTCTGGAGATTGAAAAAGGTGCATTGCGCTTTTTTGAGAAAGTTTACTTGATAGCCTAATAATAATGTCTCTGGTCGTAGGGTACAACACGACCAGAGGAGTTTATTCAAATTATAGACATGATCACAAAAAGCATATAAGCTACAATTATTTACAAAGTATTAATACAATTGGTTGATTATTTGCTGATCTAAGAAAATGTTGCCCCCACTATATAATATGAATATGTGTCGGGATGCCACTCATTTTGCTATTGTTCAAGATTTTATGCCAAAAGTGAAAAATTCTTATAAAGATACATCTTGCGAGTCATTAGAAGTTCATGAAAACCCACATTTATATACACAAATTTTGAAAAGAATATTGATAACCTAAGATGTAGAAATTTTATAAAAATTTAACATAAAAAACATTTATAATACTCATGGGAAAAAATCATTATAAAATGAAGAAAATAAGAATGAAACAGTATGGAAATTTTTTCATAGAACTAATTGTTCTCCATGATTGATTCTATTGGACAAGAGCCAGTTTTTTTGTTTTCGATTTGGATGAATTGATTGGAACTGTTTCTTTAATAGCTATTGGCAGTTTATTGAAAATGTTTGGTCCTAAATATGTGGCTGACCTCTGAGGAGCTGATGTTGTCATCCTGGGAATGTCTAGTCCAAGTCCATGTTCCTTCTGCGTATTCCTTGCGGGTGATTCAAATTGATGAAGAATTGTGGGTTCTTTCTGGTGAATGTTACAAGTCTGTGAATGTAAATCTGTCTTATGCTGAGGATGCTGAGTTCCGAGTATAGTAGTACTGAAGGGAAGAGTGGATGTTTGCGTCATATCATCCTCAAAATTAATGAATAGAATATTTCTAGTTCTGTGTAGTATGAGTAGTTTGTATCTGCCAATACACTTTGCATCCGGTTTTTATTACTGTAATTAATTAAAGATAGATTTCTCTAAAAGTGCTTTTTACTCAAAGGAAGAGTACATTCAACATTACTTCACATGAATGGCATATTCCCTGTGTCCTGTGTATTTGTTACTGTGGGCTGTGTCTTTTTTGTGCGACCATTTAGATTTTTTGACAAGTTCCAGATCCCTCTTTTTAGGTGGGCGGTGGATGCTATTTAATCTATCTATCTAATTATTTAACTGTACGTAATACAGATATATACAAAACTCAAAATAAATTGACTATAAGATAGAGGAAATGATTAAAAAAGAAAATAACTGGCCTTCAACAAGGTGATACATCCCGAGACATTGTTGCTGTAATTGACCGAACGCAGTGAGGTCTATGCTTTAACTCGAATTTTATTTTGTCTGTCAGTAGGCCTATATGTATGTAACGCATTCACGGCCAAACGCGTTAATAGAATTCTATGAGATTTGGCAGGAATATTCCTTTTTTTTACTACGCGTTGATGTATAAACAAGGTTTTTTGAAATTTTGCATTTTAAGGATAAAATATGAAAGGAAAAGGAATTTCCTCCATACTCCGATATCACTATATAATATATCATCTACTCTAAAGAGGATTAATCAGACTATAGAATTATTTATAATCAGCTGACAAGTGGATTATTCATTGCATTCATTAAACAGATGTCTGGAGAAGCCGTGTCTATTTCTATAAGGCCCATGTTATACGAGCGCTAATGCCGCGGCCTGGAGTCGGCTATCAGCTGCCGTGGTGATCGGTCGGATTGTTTGCTAGCTCCGTTATCTCGTTTAACCTAAATCAGTGAAAAGTGTCTAAGCTTGTGCATTTTGTTCGTTTGATACTGTGTTATTTCGCTTATTTCTTAATGAACAATACTGTGGATAGGTATTTTTCACCTGCAAGTGGAAGAAGAGAAAATAAGCGTCCACTAAGTTCACCAGAAGAAAATAAGAAACAAGAAAAGAAAAAACCGGCTGTTTCAATGATGGGAAATACGTCGAAGGAACCAGTAGGTGAAGGTAGTGCTCAGAGCATTGAACAGTTATTGAGTAAACTACTTGATGAGAAATTGGAAGTTTTGGCGACAAAAACTGATATAGATGAACTAAAAAAGTGTTTAGGGGAAATTCGGGCTGAAAATAGTAGGCTAAAGAAGGATATTAGTGCTGTAAAAGAAGAGAACATTTTACTCAGAAATAGATTAGTAAATTTAGAAGATCGGTCAAGGAGAAACAACCTAATTTTTAAAGGGTTGAAGTATGGTAGGGAAGACGATTATGGTGAAGTTGTGAAGAACTTTTGTACTAACGTGTTGAAGTGCGAAAGACAAATAATATTATAAATAGAGCTCACCCATTAGGCGTACGCAGAGAAGGGTCACCGATTATTGCCCACCTGCCTGTTGATAAGGATAAATAGACTGTATACTAGCCAATACGAGAAAATTAAGAAATACTTCATTCGTCATTCATAAGGACTTTAGTTTTGAAACTCGTAAACGACGTTCTGTGCTGCTGGCCCTGAAAAGGGAATTGATGAGACAAGTCGGTGAGAAAAACATTCGTCTAAATGTGGATCGGCTGATCGTGGAGGGGCAAATATTCACGTTTTCGGATGACGGCGGACTAAGAGCTGGGAAACGGGATGGACTTGGGAAATTGCGGGAAATGTTCCACGTTGACTTGACGGACAGTTTCCAGAGGATCACGGCGGTTTACAGGCGGGATGATGAGAGGGGCACCAGCGACGTACCAACAAACAATGAGAGTGAAAACGAACTAACAAATAATGAATAGGGACGCGTTGTCTGTCATGAGTCGAATAATAGTGTAAATAGTGTTTCTCAGAATGTGAGTAGAAGAATCATTAGGATACTTGGTTATAATGTAGCAGGTCTAAGAAGTAAGGTCAATGATATACATTTTATTGAATTTATCAAGACTTATGATGTATTCTGTCTTTGTGAAACATTCTTAGAGAAGGGTGATATGTTTAGTTTTAAAGAAGTATTTTCTGATTTTGATTTACGTTTTGTAGCGGCTGCTAGATGTAGTGTATTTGGTAGGGCTAGTGGGGGTCTTTTATACGGGTATCATAAGCGGAAATTACAGGGAAAAGCTAATTTTGTACTAATAGAGGGTTTAGATATTATATCGTTGAATTTTGGCGAGATGACTGCATTTATAATTCCCGTTTATGTAAACTGCATGGAGGAAAGATGGAATGGAGATCTTTTGAGTCTATGGCAGCTATTGGAAACGCTCGATACCGATGGAAAAAATATGATTTTGTTGGGGGATTTCAATTGTAGAGTGGGGTGCAGTCAGTTATTATTGCCAGACGAACTTCTAGATTATGGTGTTAGAGTCGACTGTTCTAGGAGATCGAAAGATGTAATAATTAACCGTAGAGGCAGGGAATTTTTGGAGCTCTGTGAAAGATATGATCTGTGTATATTAAATGGTAGAACAGTGAGTGACTTTTGTGGCGAGTTTACATTTATGCGAGGTCAAGGGGCGTCAGTCATAGATTACTGTTGCGTGTCAAGAGAGCTACTCCATTTAGTCAATGATATGATAGTGAAGCAAGAGATTTTCTCAGATCATTTTCCTATCGAGGTGGAGGTAACGGTTAACGATTTGAGAGACGATGAGGATTATTTACAGCCGCTACCTAGGTATAAATGGGTTGAAAATGCTGAAGATCAGTATAAAACGAGAGTAAGAAGGGCATTGAGTGAGGCAAGCATTGACACGATGAATAGGGAAGATGCGACAAATAAAATAAATGAGATAATTGTAGAAAGTATGAATGGTCGTTGTGGAAGAAATGATGGAAATGAGAAATTCAAACAGAAATGGTATGATTGGGAATGTGAGAGGATGCGTAAGCGTTGCTTTAAACTGTTGAATTTGTTAAAAAGTAGTAATTCTGAGTGCATTAGAGTAGCATACTCTGAATTGAGGACTCATTACAAGAATCTATGTAGAAATAAAAAGAGAGAATACCTAAAACATGCAGCTGAAAAGGTAGCAAATGTGAGAGATTCCAAAGATTTTTGGCAGGCAGTAAATGTGTTTAGAAGAACAAAGAGAGTTATGAATAATTCAATAAAATCAGAAGAGTGGATCGATTATTTTAAACGTTTATTTACTCCGGAAGTAACAGCGAATATTGCTATGCACGTGGGTCCGGTTAATAGAAGTGAAATTCTGGATGCTCCAATTAATATGAATGAGTTGAAAGCAGGTTTGCGAAGAGCTAAAGATGGAAAAGCACCCGGTTAAGAACTGCTCCCACACACGGACATATAGTCTATGTGGGTTCTAATATTCATTTTATAATTGTAATTGTGTGTTAAAATTGTATGATACGTGAATAAAAAATAAATTGAATTGAATTGGTACAGACGGCATACCAATAGAATTTTATAAGAAGGCCCCTGACGAATTCTTTGAGGTGGTATTATCCATGTTTAATTTTACAATGGAAACCGCAGACATACCAAGTTGTTTCAGAAAGGCAGTTATATTCCCTATATTTAAAAAAGGTAATTCAGCAGAGATAGAAAATTATAGAGGAATTTCATTTGTTAATTCGTTTGCGAAGTGGTTTGCTGGAGTGTTGTTGGAGAGGCTAGAGAAATGGGTGAATAAGAATAAAGTACTTTACGAATACCAAGCAGGCTTCCGGAAAGGATACTCCACCGCTGACAATATTTTCAATCTACTGAGCATTATAAATTTCAAATTGAAGGGGAAAAGGAGAAAGATGTATTGCTTTTTTGTTGATTTGAAGGCCGCGTACGATCAGATAGATAGATTAGCACTAATTCATAAGCTGTACGCTAAAGGACTTTCGGAGCAATTTGTAAAAATTATTTCTAACATGTATACACGCACGGAGGCGAGCATTTGGTGTAAGAAGGAAATGACGAATTTTTTTGAAACCAAAAGCGGATTAAAACAGGGATGTTTACTATCGCCGTTGCTCTTTTCCTTATTCATAAATGACCTGTGTGATTGTCTGAGGGAGGGAATCTGGATAGATCATTTAAATATAAAAGTATTGTTGTATGCTGATGATTTGGTATTGATGGCTTCCTCCCCAAAGTCCTTGCAGAGGATGGTTGATGATTTGGAAAAATATTGTGGAAAATGGGGATTGATAATAAATACACAGAAATCTAAAATAGTAGTATTCAGGAAGGGAGGACGTTTGGCTGAATATGAAAAATGGTATTTGGATGGCAAGCGTATAGAAGTAGTTAATAGATATAAGTATCTAGGTGTTGTGTTAACATCTCAGCTGTCCTTCACGGAGCATGTAAGAGAAAGAGTGTCAGTCGCAACGTTCGGTATAAATGGAGTTTGGAAGAGTTTTATTGTTCAAAATGAAGTAGAAATGAGTGTGAAATGGAAAGTGTATAGGGCCGTTGTGAGAGCTGTAGCGACATACGGTGTCCAAGTATGGGGTTATACGTACAATGATTTGTTGGAATCTCTCCCTCGATTCTTTGCTAAGAAACTGCTCATGTTACCGAAGCACCGAATTATATAGTGAATCTAGAATTGAATATTGAACCTATTTTTCTCTATACAGTTAAAATGCATATAGAATTTATATTCAAGAATTTAAGTTTGCCTCGTGGAAGATTACCCAGAGAACTGGCGGAAAGAATCGTGAGAAGTAAGGTATGGTGGTATAGTAAGTGGATGGAGTGGGATGAAGAATACGGATGCAGCTTAGTGAGATGCTTGAATGATAATAACAGTGAGTGGAAGTCAGAAGCAAATTGTATGTATGATAGAGTGAAAGAGAAACTATGATTGTTATGAATTCAAAGGGCGAATACGGCAGAGTTTCATACTGTTTATAAAGATTTGAATCATGATAACAGCGGACGATCTTATCTTAACGCCAAGTTCGATAGAGCCAAAACGAGTCTGATACTCAAAGCATGTGGATCACTGCTCCGATTGAATTTCGTTCATGGGAGAGAAGAAACACAGTGGATGTGCTCCCTGTGTAACAGAAGAGAGAAAGAGGATACGGTACATTTTGTGGGAGTCTGTCCTATTCTGTAGATTTTGGTTGGGGAAGAATCGGCTCTCTGAACTAGAGGTCATGCAATGGCTAAATGGTAGTGATTGGAATAGGTTTGTTGCTTTTTTGAGGGATGCCCTGAAGATAAGAAATAATATGGTGTTAGAGTTTAATTATTGAAGTTTTGTTTTAATTAGGTTTGATTATTTATTATTGAGTTTATTGTTTTATGATTGTTGGCATTATTGATTTTGTTAACAGTATATACGTATTTATTTTTAGTGTATATTTTTCCCTTAATATTTTTTCAGAAATATATTGATAACCGACTCCTGGCAGACAACCTTCTCGGTTATGCCAAAATTGAATGGCTTGGTTTGTATTCTTATTTCCTTGAGTAAATTAATTATGCATATGAAATGTTTTTTTATGATTTTTTTGTTTCTTATTCTTAGTTTTGTTAAATAAAGGCCTTTTTTATTCATTCATTATAATGCCGCGGCCTCAACGCAGCGTTTTTAGCGTCGCGTTAACTGGGCAATAGTACTGTACTTGCATAGTGCGCGCTAAGAATGCTGTGTATAACTCGGTTCAGCGTTGCCAACGCAGCGGCATTAGCGCTCGTATAACATAGGCCTAAGGTCTATAGTTTCAATATTTTGTTTTGCAGTCATGGTAGGCCTATTATGTATGATGCATGCCCCCATCAGTATCAATATTCACACATTTGAAAAAAAACAAATTTAATAAACGTGATTAAAAATAGAATAAAAAATAATTAAATGAACTAAATAATGCTGAAGGAATTATAATATTTTTATTGAAAAATTAATTTTCAAATATTTGAGAAATATTTTTATCAGATTGAAAGATTAACACGGAACTAGATAACATATGGAATACAAATTCAAACGTGAACTGAGTTTGTTAACATTTCAAATAAGTAAGTTTTTGATCTTTGTAAACATTAGGCCTACAAATAATTACCGGTAAGTTATTATTTTGGAAAAAATAGTTTTTAGTTTTCAATATCAAACATTGAAACAATGATAATGAATAACTTTGAGGTACAGTTCAATATCTGGGGTGCATTTTTTTCCAATAGACTTTTGTCATATGAAATAATATCCAACCTAAGCATATATTTTGTCTACAAAGATAATACAGTATAACGATGGTAGCTGACAGTGTGGATCGTACTCAAATAAAAAAATCCTTATTTAAAGTAAGTTGAAAATTGTGTTTGTGTTTTGCTATTCTCTGTTAATCAACTCGATAAATAAACATAACTCTAATGCACATCTATTAAAAGAAAAGTGAAGATTCAATTAGTTGAATAATGTACGTTCAACGTTATAAAACGTTCATCATCTTTACCATCTCTAAAATTAAAGCAGTTGATGATAAGCAGTTGAGACTGTAAAACATGACTGATATTTTAGAGAAGGACTGGTACCACTGCAACTAGAACAGGTGACACCAGGTACGCCTACTTGTGCATGAGAAAACTGCGTGAGGTCTACTGTTCACAGAACTACTAGTACTTGAGTGGTTCTTGGCATGATTCTCCAACAGCTGCTTTCAACGCCGCAAAGTGTATAACACAGTCTATTTTGTGCTGCAAAAGATGATTAATTAGATTCATGAAGAATTATATTCAGGCCATGAAAAAATACACGCTGATATTTTTGTATTTTTCCATTCTAATAAGCCGCTGACTATCAATATCAGTTTGTATTTTCTCGTGCAATAGGCCCCAGATTGTTAATTTGATGGTTCCTAAAGACCAATAAATAAGCATATTATAATACTCTGTAGAATAATTCAGCATATGCCAACTAAAAAATATCATATTAACATTCATCAATGATTCTTTGACTAAGCAAAGAACTGGCATTTTGTGAATGATTTGAAAGCAATATTTTAAGTTGATTTTTCAGGTTTACACTACCTACTTATATTATCTGTAATTTTTAATTATCCAGTTTTTTGAATTTTCTTACCCATTAATATCCACTTTGATTGGCTCTCCTCAGTGACATTTCTTTTCCTGATCCCTTCTGCAGGTTTAGCTTGTATCATCTCCGATTCTACAATCTCGTGCTTAAAGAATTTTCCAACTAATATATCAGTCGAGTTTTTACGGATATTAAGTTGCCTAGAAATTTCCTCGGCGTCTCTGATTTTTTCCTCCAGTTTTAAATGTAGCAGTAGGTTGTTGTCTACAATATTTGCATCAGTATCATCAACATTGCTATCTATCACTTTTACTTATTGCCATTGTGAGCGTTTGGATGCATGATTGGTATCTGCAAAAGATTGAAACAAACTTACATTGAGCAAAATCAATCGAATTCTCAAAAGGGTTACTAATAAGCAAGTTGATTATTCAATCCAGATTGAATCAATAAGCTGCTATTTGTGCATTGCAATGAGGGTGCGATGGGGCTTCAGTAGAACACAACAGACTATTCTCGCAGCCATCCAACTATCAGCCAACTATTATACTGTTATATTAAAATTATCTATAACGTTTGGTTTATTGATGACGAGCAGGTGTGATCCGTGCTCCACTATGGCTAAAAATGACAAAATTACTACATTGATATAATCTTCAAGGAACCATCCACGCGCAATTTATCAAAAATTAGTGTTCTGATCCTAATTCTGATACCTAGTAATAATCTTATATGTACGGTATCTAAGATTACTTAGAGATTTTTTTTCTCTAATTAATGTAATTCACTTATTATTCAGTAAAAATTTGAATGTAGTGAACATGGATGGATGGTTTATGGAAATTCTAAAATATTAAAAATTCTGTTGACACAATAACGGTCAGGTCATTAACAGTGAGCTCCTTTTTCCTATGTTTGTGAGCCACAGGTTGGAAAAAAGTAAATGTGTTAAGTAGCTCATTACCGTTGACTTTCAAGCTTTGGCACTATATTATATTATATAGCATAGTAACCCCGATGATAATGATAATGATAATGTAAGCAAAATAATACATTTATAATTGCAAATTATTCAAATTCTGTAGGTCTTTCCTGAACATTGAAAATAAAATCTATTATCACCGATAAAAACAGAATGATAGGTAGATAGTAGTCTTGTAGGGCTACACAAATTCTTTTTGTGTGTTTTCTACTGATTTTTGTTGTTGTTAATATATTGATTTGATAATATCTAAATTCTTATGACTGGACAAACACAGTCTGAACTTACAGCGAGCATTTATTGACTGACAAAAAACAATCTTTCAAAATTTGGGCCAATTTATGCCCCATCCAATATTCCATAAATTATAATATTCTATATAACATAACTCAGCATAATTTATTCGAACTCAATAGCAACTTATTCTAATTGGCCTAACATTATCAGTTAAACAGGAAAAAACAGCACTATTCAAGAAGAACGAACTCTTTTATGGCAGTCTCTTTGGATTTAAATCATAATAGACGAATGAAAATTATTTGTACATTCAAAATAAAATTGTACAACTCTGGTAGTGAGTTTTTCACGTTGAGATAAATTTTAAACATATTTTTAAGATGAATTCAAATTATGAAATAAAAACAAAAATAATAATGTTGTAGGTTCTACTACAATGATCATTTGAAAGCAACACATTATTATAACCAATATGAACATTGATTTTACACTAATATTCAATTGTTATATTAAGAAAACGCTGTATTCGATGAATATATCTTTCAAATAATTATATTAATAAAAAAAGTTAAATTCATGGGAAATCCCAAACAGGGCATACTCCAAAGTGACTCCGTAGCTTATTTATTTACATTAATAGAAAATTAATCAATAGAATAGAATAGCTTAGTTGGTAACGCGCGCGGTTCATGAATCAAAGGTTGCGGTTTCGAGACCTAGCAACTTCATTTTTCTGGAAATTTCTCATCTCTTATAAAGATTATCCAATTAATTTTGAACAAAATAATAAATAATTAATCAATTTCTGTATGTTTTCTGGAAATAAGGAAACTGCATAATTTCACAACACAAATTTTCCCCAGTGCAAGGAACTACATTACCTTGCAGTGATAATAATAATAATAATTATTAGTAGATAAAAAAAATAATAGTTCCTTATGCTAACCTCGGGATGGGAGCAATTTCTAAAGTGTTTTTATAATATTTAAAAATCATTGCACTCCTATGACGTCTACCCCCGTTTGTCGTCGCAAGGCTTTATACTGTTTGTTTGTATTTGAGATGTTTGTGGCTTCCCGAACTATAACTAGGGGCTGGAAGCTTTCACCATACCGTATTATATTACTGCCACCCTACTGAGCTACTATTCAACTGTGTTGAGGGCTCGAAAAAAGTCCCATATTACTCTAAGGGCACTAAACTCCGCCCTTTGTGAACCTACTCCTATCAACAAGGTTTTGTGGTGTCAAATAACCGCCTTTTGAAAGGTTAATCGGCCATGGCGAGTTATAAAGGTGATGTAATAGGGTGGGGTTTGGAGTTTTATCACCAAATAAAGATAGGCCTATGCAAACAAAGATAGACCTAAAGTAAGCTCTGATGTGTTTGCCATTGAAGCCAGTTTTTCTCCCAACGTTGAAGTTGAGTTTCATTAATTCCTGGTCTATTTATTTATCAATTCCTAGTGATTTTTCAACATAGTCCAAAGTCAGAAGGTAAGTTATCAATTGGAGAAAAATCACTCAATTTATTTATTCATCTACAGTAGATTAAATAGTGGAAGGTTTCAGTTTTACTGTAGACTGTAGACATTTCATTTGTTATATAATGTATAATTACTATTGGCTACTTTTCTTTCATTCATTATTTTTATTTATTCTTTTCTGCATCAATATTAGTCTTCATTTTTCTGACAAGATGAATTAATATAATTCATTAGCATTTTATCTAGGGTATTTTTTGAAGATAGCATACGGTATGGATCAATTCCAATAATTGGCGCTGATTTCATGAAAGGCCTGGGTGGGCTGGAGCCCACATGTTGGGGGATGGAGTAAAAAGAGTATTGATTTTTGTCAAAAAAGGATACAAAAGAACGAAAAAGAAGGCTTACCGTACATGGAACATGTCATTGAATTCTAAGCAACCTATTCAATTAGAAAGCTAAGATGAGAACATATTATTTTCAATTTATTTAAAAGGCTTTTATGTTTAATTACAGGTGATGGACCTGTCTATTGAAGGTTGAACATAGAGTTGATTGGTTTATTGTTCACTTGCAACTAGAAATACTTCTAGCTGTAAGTAAAAAATCCTCTAAAAATGGTTATATATAAGCTCTATAAAAAGAAGTTTTCATATTATTTATTACTCAAACAAATTGTAGATTTTGCTCCCTGGTTTACTGAAGCTAGATTAGTTTGTTCTGATCCAAATTGTGCATCTGAAGGTGTGTTATGTTTACTCAAGTGAAAAGCAAAAACTCAAGCACCTAACCTAACCTTTCACCTTTGAAATACCAATGAACAGGTAAGTTTCCAGGGTATTTTACCATCCATCTTGTCAGTTCTACCCTTTATAGTTCTAAACACTTGACAAATTGATTTAGATTATAAAAAAGTATAATTGAGTAATAAACTATTCTATTTGAAGAATAACATATTTTTATTGTGATGGATAAGTTTGTACACACACATACCTATATTGCTATAGGCCTATTGTACTATAGCCCACGCTGGAGTAGGGTTCTTCATCAACTTGAACAATTTTCAGAAACCCCAAATTCTCTCATTCAACACTATAATACTGAGATTTAGTATTTAGAATAGTAAAAATAATCTAGTAGGTACCGGTAAGCTAAGACATTAATTTCTTTTCAATTCAGTTTACATCTTTTTGGAACAAAACATAATACAGTATAGCCTACATTCTATGATCTTGCTGGCACGCAATCAGCTGATCGTTACCAGGGTCACAGAATACTTTTGAATAAAAAGGCCTTGTTCACTATGGTCAACTAACTAGGAGCTTTAATTATAGCTTAACTATGAACTATCTATGGTAATAAGTCTGAACTGTAAACTGTGATAGCTGTGACCGTTGCTGGTCGTTACACGTTACTCCACTACTAAACCGGTTCCGCCTTCCCAACTGACATGTTTGATGCTATCCTAATTTGAAACGTCACCAACCATAGAAAAGAATGGAGATAATTCTCTTGGGCCTTTTACAACAGGGGATAGAGTAGATAATCTATTGTTGTTGCCAATCCATTTGTCAGTGGGTTGTCACAGATTTGCTGGGGGTGTTTCTCTTCCATCATTCACTCATGTTGCATTCATTCAACAACTTCTACCAACAGTGTGTTTGTAAACCTCTTTTCTATAAATCTTCTAGACTTGGTTGCTTATCTCCAGTCACCCAAATGAAAGATGGATAACATCCAATGCTGGCGCGGATCCATGTGGTGTTGAACGCTAGGGGGAGGGGATTCCTATGGTATCATGTAAGTATCAAGTATGAAGACGACCACCCAGCAATCAGCTACCCCCAGGTCAAGGTCCTGGATCCAATGTAATCTAATTGTTTTCAGGTACCATACGGTAGATCCGATGTACCGGTACTGTAAACTGTAGATATTATCATAATGTGTTCAAGAAAGAATGAGTGATTTGACTGTTTGTTCATTAAATATATCAATTCAGAGTTCAGTATTGCTGACTGCTATTGCCCTCTTTCAAAAAAGTAACATTGGTGTAGGTGGTATTTATTGAACATTGGTTCTTCTATTGTATGTTAGGGTTCCAGGTGAGGTTTGTATAGTGAGGTCCACGTTATAATGGCAGTGAATGAAGATAGAAGAATAGCGATGCCGATTCTCTGCATTAATTGATTATATTTCCACACTGTGAAAAACATAATTGGCATCGTTGTGCATCTAGAAAAGGATGGAGCTATCTGCTTTGTCGAATAATAGACTGGAATAGCATACCAAAGTTGATCAAATACAGTCATTATAACGTGGACCTCACTATAGTAGCAACCATTCAATAAATTGAGCTAATTCATCAACACAACAAGCAATTAAAAAATAATTCACCTACTAAACTCTTCAAGGAACCGATAAAATGACTACTTTTTAATCGAGCAATTTCACTTTTTTGAATATTAATTAATCCGTCAGGGTAATCTTGATAAATTGTTTTTGAGTTTTTTGGTTACTTGAGTTGATAAATCGCAGATAAAAATAAAAAGAGTATATCTATGATAATTTTTTGAGTAAATTCGATTTTTTCACAATAACTCGAGAATATTATTGTTAAATGGAAAGCATTGAAGCTGGTCCTGGTACACCTTGCCCGGAAACCGGAAAGAAAGCGTTGCTAAAAAAGTTTGGTTAGAATGTAATAGAAATATATTATTACAACTTTCAACGTGAACGTGGTCGTTGAACGTGTTCTAATCTAATATCTAATCTGAATTTCTGTTTTCTGCTTCTAATTTCAAATAATTATTTTAAAAGTACCTACTAATTATCGTCGTGAAGGCATAAGTTCTACATGTGTAGTTTTATTCTATTCGTTATTACCTAAATAGGTATTCAATAAGAAGCATTGCAATCAATAATGGCAAAAATAGTTGTGTAATTTATAATTATTGCATCAAGGCACATCACTTTAGGTTCCATTACAAAAATGGCTTTGGAAAAGGATCTTAGAGTTTTAGAAAAGAATATTCCTGGTCAGCCCTATAGCATTCTACTTGAGAAGCAGAATGTGGAACCTGGTTTACTTCTAGGATCTCAAGCTATAATCCTTCTCGGTGAGTAGCCTATTATGATTGAGTAGAGTACAAACCGAAAACGTTTTGTAACGTACCGTTAATCGTTTTTAATATTACAATTGGCTTATATGTACAATATCAGTCATTTTACAGTTTGAATTGTTTATTCTGAAAAAACTCGAGTATTCTAACTCAAATAGAATCGTTAAACTTGTTTGAAGTAGGCGTGTATGTACCTATAGTAAGATGGCTTTATGACTTGAATTTCACATTCACATTTCACACTAGTGACATTGAAATGCAATCAATTCACCTACTAAGAAAAAAACCGTTATCATTATATTATTTTCGCAATTAACGCAGCCAGGAGCATGCGTTATCGAAGCTATATAATATATAATGCCTACCGAAGCACGTGTTTGTGCTTCAAGTTTATAGTGGAACATTTTATTGAGGCTGTGCAAAGGCTGAAAAAATAATGGTGATATTTTTCAAAGTTTTTCGATTTGTATACAGTACCTACTATCAAAATTAAAAAAGGTTTCTCAGGATTTTTTTTCGATAGTTACTTTTAGAGATAATGAGGGCTTAAAGTTAATTTTTGAGACATCGTTTCAAATTCGGTAAGAGATAAATCAATGAAATTTCGTGGATAAATTCTTCATGGTAGGCCTATTCATTGACTTTTCTAAATTTGTATTATACAAAAATGGAAATAAAACTATTTATTATTATATTATTGTTGATTGAATAAAATAAAAAATCCTAAAAATATCAATTTCTCAAAAAAGTGTTCAATTTACTATAAAGGACCAGAAATAACTTTCAGTTGTATTATTTTTGGTAAATTGTATAACTTTGTCAAAAATTGATATTTTCAGACCAGGAATAAAGTACTTGATAGTACTTCGATCTTGAATATTCCTCCATATTCTCGATGCGCTCCTTTAGATCTGCATTTTCATTTTTTCTGAGGTTAGCTACTTCTGTTGAAAGCATATCGAACTTCTTATTCATGTCGTTAATCGCTTGGTAACATGATTCAATTGATTTCCCAAGCTCCAACTCCATTTTCGTCATATTCTCCTTCATCGACTTGTGATTTAAGTACCTCTAGAAATCGTGCGAGCTCTTGGAGAGTCACCTCCTTGTTTCCTGTTGCCGATTCACTAAGGTGGTTCATACTTTTGCGACGTGCAGAGGAACAGCTGCTTCATCTCCAACTTTGTTTGTTTTTCTTTATGTAGTCCGCATCGTCTGGTCATTTTCACTTGTCCTATATGAAAATTCACTTCACAGTCGACACATGAAATCAGCTCACCTGAATTCTGAACCGATTTAGAGCAAATAAGATACGACATTTCAACTTCTATAAATAAATGATTCACTAGTACGAAATATTTTGTTAGGGAACGTTTAAACTTTGCACAGTTGACGCAGCAACCACTCAGATTCTCGTCGAGCTCTCAATCATTACTTTGTTGAATATCAATTTAGGTTGTTCACTCATTCCAACTGCAACTTGGGCTTCATAAATATAAATTTATCTCTAGAATTGAAGTTTATTACCTACAGATAAAGAGATAAGTTAGAAATTCTTTATCAGATGCGGATATTAATTCCATCAAATATATTCCATATGTGAATATTAGCAAAAATCTCATGAATCATTTACTTTCACCACCTTAATCATGTTGTGTTTTTTGCAGATTCGGAGTTCCAAAAATGATCAGATTAGAGTTAGATAATAGGCTAATATTATTGTTCTATTTTTTCAGAACGAACTGAGAAGGACATGAAGAAAAAAGAAATGAATGAATTATTTGACGCCTATGGAATTTTGGGAATCCTGACTGCAAATTCAGGTTAGTTAATTAATTCGTATAATATTTCAAAGTAAATTATTATACGTTTTTTTTTTAATAATTCTCTTTTAATAAATTCTGAAGATAATCTATTCCTAGTATTTTTATCAATATAATATAGGGTAAACCAGCCCACGTTGGGACACCAAAATTCAAACAACTATAACTTTGACAAAAATAAAAAAAATCAACATTTTTTAAATTTATTGTATTTGCTTACACTTTCATCCTTGAGGATGGCAACTGCATTGATCGTCAATTGATTTTTTTATTGCAAAAACAATTTTTTGGGGAGTGTCCCAACCTGGGCTTGAGACCGGCCCACGATTGGACATCCCTTGCCCAGGTTGGGATATTGAATTAAAAATAAGCAATTTATTATTTTTGTTAATTTATAACATTTTATTATAATAATTATTGATAGTATAAATACATCATTTGATTTTTTTTTAGTAAAAACTATTACCAAAAGTCATGTGCACAAAGTGTGTTTGAAATGGCTACCTCTGAAGCTACATTACAGGTTATAATCATATATAATATTTATTTATAATTTATTTCATTGATAAAAATAAGATACATTGAGTAAAATAATATTCAGAAGCAATGCTCATCGTTATAATATGAGCATATATCATGATTGCAGTGTCTCAATGTGGGCTGTCCCAAGGTGGGCAGATGGTCATGGTTTTGTTTTAGACAAAATAACTGGATTAAAAATAAGAATACAATAATATTTTATGTGTCAAAAAATTCATAAAATAATACATACTAGCTGTGAGATTTATCTTAAATGGTAAATGTTTAAAGTAAAAATTAAAATTCCTCTTCTCAAAAAAAAAAAAAACAAAAAACTTTGAGGTCACAAAAACATGTTTCTAATTTTTTCATAATAACGACTGGTGCTACATCTGAAATTATTATGTCTGTAATTGAGGCTATAAACAGCTGATAAAACATCGCAGTTGTCGCCAACCTAACACTCACTAATTACCCACAACTTGAAGTGTCCCAAGTCCCAACGTGGGATTATCCCACGTGGGATTGTCCCAACGTGGGCTGGTTTACCCTAGCCTATATATTTTACCATCAATTCGAAAACTTAATCATCATAGTCATTAATTTGTATTTTATCTTAAACATTTTATTCAAACCAGGTAGTTCGTCATTTTGGCTTTTTATTTAAGTTCATTTCTTCCCAATGATTTTTTACGGATTAGTGAAAATGTTGGAAAAAGCTTAATATTTGTTTTACGTAAGGATAATTGGACGGTAGGAGGTTTGATTGGGGATCGTATTCCATTAAAAAAGAGCAACTCATCTCTTCCGTTGTTAAACCTAACAAAATTTTAAATCTGTGTTGCAGGACAATACCTTATTATGGTAACCGGAATTGCATTTGTGGGCGATCTAGCTGATGATTTTACCAGTATTTATCGCATCACGCAAACGACCTTTATTCCTCTTCGTGGTCCGTGTGCTGACAATGAAGAAATATCGCATTTGAGAAAGTTTCTAAACTCAGGAATGTTCTATTTCTCATGGATGCCCGGCAATAACCCACCCCGTGATATCACGATGTGTGCCCAGAGGAAGGCAAAGGTCTTCCAGCCGGACAACCGATTCATGTGGTCAGTGAGATTCTATACATTCATGTCAATTATTTAGTTTGTTACACAACATAGATAAATTCCAGTCATGCTGCAAGCTCCTATTTAATGTTTTTACAATATCAGAGTGTCGAATTGGATCTCTTTTACTTGATTGTACCCCTTAATACTCAGCATATATTTAACGTGTGTCAAATAAATTTCGAATATTGAATGTGACCATATTCATGTACGTAAGGGTGTCTCTGATGATGCATCTTTTCAATCTGTACACGATAGTAGCCTTGAGGTGCGTACAGATATACGCGCCGCGAACATGAGCAATTCACTATTAATCAGCTGATGCCAAGCTTTTTATATCTGTATCTCACCGTTTCTGTAAAAATACAGATATAGTCAGCTGATTGAAAGTGAATTGCCCATGTTCGCGGTGCGTATATGTGTACGCACCTCTATGTGTCACGAATCATCAAGGACAACATTTCAAGACTTTGTTTTTCGTTTCTAACCTCAAGGTTTCAAATTTTGTAACTTTGTTTTTCGTTTCTAACCTCAAGGTTTCAACTTTTGTAACGCTCACTAAAGACAGCAGAACAAAATCGTGTTAATGTAAAAATATTATGTTTTGTATGATGACCGTGGCTGCTTATGTGTATCGTGTAGTGGGAACAGCGCCTGAAACCTTGAATTAGAAACATTCTTCCTATGAAACAACTTTTCATTGTATCTTATTATCTAGTTGTTACTAAAATTAAAAGTAAGGTGTGGAGAAATAATATGCGTCTCCATTATCTGATTGTGCGTGTTGTGATGCATATTTATGATCATATCTTGTAAAATTCCCCAAGTGTATCTCGAATTTCTATTCACTTTTTAAGTAGTGCTTTATCAATCTGCGCTAAAGTGTTATTTCAGATAATAATGTAGGTTTAAATGTGACCATGTTTTAGGAATCGAACTCTACATGTTGCCTTTATCATGGCCGGCATCGAATGCGATGTGTGGCTACTGAGAGTGATTTGTGGATCCGTTCAGATTCGCACAGTGTTTGTGGGGTCTAGAGAAGCGCGTGCTATAATTTTCTCTCGCATATGCCTTGAAAGAGCAGGTACAAGGTGTGTATAGCATTTCATTTTTGTCTGTCATGTTTTTCACGACTTTGATGCCGTTTTAAATGACTTTTAAAACGGGCGTTTACATTAAAATATGTGAGTTGCAACCCTTAAGTCTCCCCTTTAGAAGCGGTTGAAATTTAGTTGTACGTCAAAAGGTGAAGTATTCGTGTTCCAATACTAAAGGAAAAGTTTAAAGTGGTCTCATGTCTCATACTAAAGATAAAGGTTAGTGATCCATACATATGCCTCACTCTGTAGGATCAACTGCTGAGAAAAGTGTTGACTAAACGTAACAGAATTATTGTAGTCATCTATGAATCTTCTAATTTCTTGCTAAAAAGAATATTATGTAAGAAACTATTTTGTTTTTGCAAGTTCCAGGAACTGTTTGCAAACATTGTAACCAACACATAGAATTTTTGTTATATCTTATATATAAAGAATATTCTCGTTTTGTTGTTGTCTAATCATGTCTATTTTATTATTGCAACACTTGATTATTCACATTTTCTTTTCAGATGCAGTGTTAGAGGGCTAAATGACGAAGGCTTTGCAGCCACTTTTGTTGAGACCGAACACATTATTGTCTTTAAAAAATCTTACATATCGTATGTCCAGATTCGGGGATCAGTGCCCATATTCTGGGAGCAGCCTGGAATCAAGGTATGAAAGGCATCATAGTTTTCAAATTCTCTCAACATTAGCATACAGCTACTTGAATTATTTAAAGAGCTTTTTTCACCTATTTTACTGAAAAAAATACTTGTATACTCGTGTATTACGCAGGAAAATAAGTTGGTAAGCTGTTCTCAATAATGTAAAACAACTCATTTCATTACATAATAATAGCATGACGTTTTAGTATTTAGTTGTCCCCCATAGGACAACTCAATTCTATAGAGTATAGATGTTTCAGGTTTTGTGGTTTCTAGACTTTCGTCTAGAATAATTTATTAATATTCTTACTTGGAATGCCGCCGTTAAGCAGCATGGACGTTTGATTACTTGATCAATCACCCCCATTACCCAAGTACAGGCGAAAAACCTACATACGCAATAAATAATATATCTTTAAGAGCAATGTAATATTGAATTTTTATGGTATTCTATTGAACATATGGTATTCATTGAGATTTCTCAAATTTGCTATTTTTTGCCTGTTTTATGTGGGTTGGGTACGTTTTATCATAGTGAAAAGAGAGCTTTAGCTGTCTTTTCTCTATGGTTTTATTTTATTCTGATTGGTTTTATTCGATTTCTCAACTTATTTAAATTAAGAAATGATCATCAAGTATCCTCATGAGACTGCAACAAGTTTATAAAATGAAGAATTTGAAGATTGTAATCTTCCGCGATTATTGTCTCATTAATAACGCATTCTATGACTCATGTTCATTGACATTTTCCTTTATTTTAATGCTAGGAAACCACTCACAAAGTTTGCCGGTCTATTTTAGAAACACGCTGTAAATTAGATAGTTGAAAGTTGGTTCTTGATAAATGCAATATCATTAAACATTGCCATCAATTATAATTTACATTAATTAAATATTGATATATTGTGTGCGTGCTCACAAGTTATTGCTAATCAGACTGCTATCATGTTAGTCAGTGCGCGATAATTGACATCAATGTTCGTTCAATGCTATTGTGGTTGCGCTACCATTTTATTGTTGACATCTTGCAGTGGATAAGTTGTTCTTATAATCATCATCTTAAGACTTTTCTTCTTTTCGTGCCAGCCAATATTATTAACAATGGAGTATTTCTTGATTGGTGAGTTTCATTTCAAGTGAATATAGCAAGTTGCCAGTCAAGTGTGTTATTGTGTTGTGGGTTCTCCAAGGTGAATGATTCATAATTTAAATATTCAAGTATGTTGTTTTGTCAGCATTGAGTTTCAGCTTATTAAAGGAAAACCACAGGGATAACAGATTGAGATCAGACTGCATCTGAACCTGCAGATTTTTCAAGCAGTCTGCATAACAATGACTAATAAGCAGTCATTCTAATATAACAATTTTGATCTTCTAAGTAGCTCTATACACATTCAAGCAAATATTACACTTGGATTAGGTATTCATTCATTCATGGAACTTTTCGACGTATGAATTAAAGGAATGATAGGAGCGTGGAGATCCTAATATTGACAATCACCCTTTTGGGATACAAACCAACCAAATACACCGTATAATTACGATTTTAATATTTTGTCCATTAATTTCTTAATGTTATTCACGTTATTACCAACACGATGTCAATTAATGTTTAGTATTATTTATACTGAATTCATCTACACGTTTAAGCTGGATTCATACACAACAGTGACAGTGAAAATATAATTCCCATAAGATCTAATGGTGTTATTCATACTGCTGAGTGGGAAAAGACCAACTGAAACTCGAGGAAATTATATTTCCACTGTTCACTGATATACAGAGTGATTCTTAATTATGGTAAAATAATTTAATACGTGATAGTAGAGGTAAAAATAAGAAAAAAGTTCTTATAAACATATATCCATAAACGCTTCATTAGCGAGCTATACATGGTGAAAGATTTCGCCCGGAATTCAGTTCCTCTGGAGAAATACACCGATGCTGAATTGTTTGGGGACTAGTTTTTGAAAAAAATATGGTGGATTCATATGGATAAATATCTGAAAAATTGAATAAAACTAGTCTGGAAGCTGTAGTGTGAGTAGTTTTCGAGAAAAAAGTTGAAATATGCAAAAAATCTAAGTAGAAAAACACAGACTTCTACGTTTGATGCCCAATTTTTTTTTTTGATTCGTGTTCACGAACAGCAACACTGAACACCTGAATCACAGCTTTCCAAATCAATGGATAGGCCGAGGTGAGCCAGTACCATGGCCAGCTAGGCCACACTTAAATCCTT
>NC_052518.1:9721202-9821891 GCF_014356525.2 Nilaparvata lugens
TGAGATAGAGATGAGATTTAAAACAATGCACTTCCATTGCATTGTTACTGCTAGGTGCACTCTTAATTTGATATCTGCTAAGCGTATACAACTTTTCTCACGGTTTTCATTTCAATTCTCAATAACATCTTCTCCTCTTCTAAGATAAAAATTATGAAATTTCTCAAACTGATAATTAATATAATTTAAATTCTACTAATTTCTATTACCAGAGCATTTGTTAATAATTATAAAACGGATCATACTCGGAATATAACTAATTTTTCAACATAAAATCTTGTCCCATGATTCAATTGATCAACAAAGATAAAAATAACAATCTCTTGTTAAAACATGTATAATTCCAACAGCAAAAAAAAAGATTCAATAGACATTCTTGCGGTCTATCCCACCGCTATGCCACCAGTTTTGTAACCGCCCCCAGATGAGGGAAGAAGAGAGATCTCTAAATTCTAAAGGGCGAGTCATGGGACTTTATCAATAACAACAAACTTTTGCTTTCTATTTCACTTCTAAATTTTATTGACTGAACTAATCTACCAGAAATTTAAACAACAAATAATCGAAAACATTCTATTGCATATTATATAAGTCAAGAAAATTGTCTTTAAAATTTTGCTAACTGATGGTCTGGAATTCTAACTGTTTACGATGGTAGCGTGAACTCTACTCATTTCTCTACTTCAAATAAATAATTGGGGACTCGGTAATATGGGGATTTTCACATGAGCTAGAAAATATGATGACACTCTCTATCTTTAGATTGATTAATCTCATCACGACTGAGAATTTGCACTACACTACGTTGTTGATGTTCATTTCACTCACATTCATAATAAACAATAAAATACATACACAATTCAAACACGTTCAATTAGGGCCTTCGAGGCCCGAGGCTACCTCTACATTTTTATCGGATTCCGGCCGCGGCTTGATTGGGACTAAACGTTTCCACGCAAATTATGTTCCCCTTCCACCAACGAGACGACGGTCCACGTTGGCAGAGGCAGAGCACAATTCCGTGGCAAAGGAAAATGCAAGTATGAAAAATTCTCCTGTATTTTTCATCGCTAATGGAAATACAGTTCCGTGAGAATACTTCAACCCTGCATAAAATTTGAGTTTTCCCGGATGCAAGTTAGCAAAATATTAAAGTGAAAAAATTATTTTTCAACAGAAAATAAATTTCTCACGATAAAAATTCACACAGGAAATTCAACTAAGAGATTACCAAAGTCTCATCATTTCTCAAGTCCTAATTCTACTTTTTTTAATGAACCCAATCAATAAATTTATTTTTTTGTTAGGAAAGCCTTGAATAGGTATTACAATGAAAAATTTGTATTTTGGCTGTAGAACATGATTTTTTATTTTTGGGTGTATTCCCCCTCCTGAGGAATCCAGTTCAGAATGAATTGTTCTTTCACTTTATGCGTAGTTTTTTATCATTACTAGAAAAATATCCAAGTTGTAATGGGTAAAAGTGGTAGGTTTGCATAGTTTTGAAACCTCCTTTTTTGAAAATTCGTAGCTCCGGAACCAAAAATGGTAGAGTCCTGCGCGACAACACAATTTATTGGAAAATTTATTATTTTCAATTCTGTAAAGATTGATTTTTCTCCAAAAACTTGAAGTTTTTGAGATTGGATGGAAAAATTAAAAAAAGTCCGAAATTTTGGGGGTCCGCAAAAGCAGCCCTCTGGCGTGTCAGCAAATTTCAGATTCGAATTCAGCGTCCCAAAATACATATCGAACCGACGAGAAAAATTCTTTCGGGGCTGTTTCCTGAAAAACGACCATTTTTTGACTGGACTAGTCCACTAGTCGAATTTCTATTGGAGTTACCTGGACTCGCTCCAATGTGCGCTACTCTGTGTTCAATGTGTGTACTCTGTCAATAGTCTACTCTTGCTTGCTATTCAATCATCAATCTTATACCACTCAAATTGTGTCATTCTATAGGCACTGATAAGCATAATCATATATCAATAAAGTATGTTCCCTTGATTTTAATGACTTTTATGGACTATTTTTAAAGCTCGCTACTGGCGAGGCTGTAAGGAGGAATGTGGCAACGTTACCCTCGACTGTTTGGCCAACTGCTCGGTGACGAGCAGGCAGGTGTGCGACGGAGCATTGTCGTAATGGAGGATCTATTGTCGTAATCGGCAATCCCCGGATGGACTTGATGAACCCGGGTGGTTAGTTGACGGAGCACCGTCGTCGGCGGTTAGTCGACGGTGACACCCGGCCAAAATGTAAACTACTAGTACTACAGAGAAGTGCTCCGTCGACTTACCGCCCGGATTCATCAAGTCCATCCGGGGATTGCCGATTCGTGGATCCTCCATCACGACAATGCTCCGTCGCACACCTGCCTGCTCCTCACCGAGCAGTTGGCCAAACAGTCGAGGGTAACGTTGCCACATCCTCCTTACAGCCCGGATATGGCACCACCGGACTTCTTTTTGTTCCCCAAAATCAAGAGACAACTTAAGGGGACGCGGTTCAGGACTCTGGAAAACGTTCAACGTGCTACGACGAGGGCTCTAGACAGCATTGGGGTTGCCGACTTTCAGGGAGCGTTCAGGGATTGGAAAATCCGGTATCAGCGTGTTATCGACTCCAATGGGGACTACTTTGAAGATTCCTAAAGAAGAATTGTACATATTTTGCCAATAAAAAATTTCCTGAGGTCAGTCCGGTTACTTATTATACAGACCCTGTAAGTCTATTTGACGGCATGTCGTGTTTAAATACATAGAAAAAAGTGTGTAGTACATCGCAGCTCGGAATGCATCACCTATATCGTTGTTATTACTATAGGTAGAGAGGGTGCTATTGTTCTAAGTAGCGTAAGTGTGTTTTTCCCTGTGATGAGAGAAGTAGCTTATCAAGGTTACTCACACAGCTCGCCTATCGCATTTTCTTGAAAGCTGTGCAACGAGACTGCAGACTGCAGACGACAGCACAATCAGCTGCATTCCAGCTGCATTCCAGCTTCGTCAGAGTTCAACGTAGTTTCTTACAGTACCGTATTCGACAAACAACTACATATTCACAACGGAATCTGCTCCAAGGTATTTAACAGAGATACATTTTCAAATTAGTCGTTGAATGCATGATACAATTATAGGACTAATAACTTAATATACTCTTCAATTTTGATATTAACTCTTCATTTTTTTTAAGTGTTTAAGTTTGCTACAATCAATTCAGATTCAGTGCTTCACTTGTGAAGAAGGGTAAAAGGGTAGAGCGATGGATACTTATGTTTCGTATGCTAAGTTATATATAATTGCAGTGGAGAAAGATAGGAGAACAGCGCTGCCGATTCTCTGCCTTGCCATAGCTGATACCGATATAGCTAATATATTATATTATATTGAAAACATTTAATCAATATAGAGATCTCTAGAACTCATTTTCTATTTTAACACTCTATCCGTGTTTTCCATTGCTGTATCTCTGTGATTGCTCACTTTTTCATTCTTTATGTGTTATTCTATTCACACTTCTGAGTGTATTACCAAATTTGAACTCTGTAACTTCTAATCTCAATTTTTATAAATCAATACCGTATGTAATTGAAGGTGTTATTAATTTTGTATTAGTTTCTGATGCAATATTAACTGTTCATTCTTGTCGAAAATAATGAATTATTATGTTTTATTCACCGAGAACAAATATTTTTCAATGATTTAATAATACATTTTAATGTAATTGAGATTGAATATTCTGTCAATTAATTATATTCCCAGTTCAAAAACGATCTGGAAATGTTGTGGAGCTAGAAAAGGAGAGTGCTATCTGCTTTTTCGAATGACAGTTACCAATGTTAATCGACCAAGTTAATTTAGTTTGCAAATCTTTTAATTTGAAAATAGCTACGGAACAAGAAGTATGTTCTACCCTTCATTAACACTATAGTGTGGTCCAATTTATAATGGCAGTGGAGAAAGATAGGAGAACACCGTTGCCGATTCTCTTCTCTGCCACTGAAGGAGCTGCGAGGTCGAAAAATGTGTTCCAAACATTTCCCTCTATAACCTTTCGTTGACTGGACTAAATAAGTAGATGATGAATTGTTCGTAGTTTAAAAATAAGATTGTTAATAATCTATTATAATTATTTATTGTAGGTGCAATCCAAAACAGAATCTATTGGTCACATTTCTTCTTGGAATGTGAATAATAACCATTTATTGTCTATGACAGGGGTAACACCCCTGACGCAATGACGCACCCCTCAATAATTACATCTTTTAAAAAGATCAATATATAAAATACCTTCAATCCTTTTAAGATTCTCTCCCGATTTGTTTTGGAGCTGAATCATTATAAAATAATGAATCTTCAATTACGAAGACTGTGTTAAATGCACCTGTGGTCAATGGTAAAACTATTAGATATAATAGTTCAATTATATCGTTATTAATGGAAATAGCTCTCAGGTATTGTTCTCTGAGAGCTCTCATGTCCTCTTGTTCCCCCCTACAAACACTGTTGTTTGTTGACAATATCTTCAACATAATTAAGCTGAGATCAATTATTTCCGTGAAAAATCACTTGGAGAATCCCTCTCTTCCCCGCAATTATTTTTTAATAGTTGTCGAAATATATACTAATTCAGATTGAATATTAAACTTGAGTATGAAGCTCAAGAAAGACGTAGTTACATTGCAGCTATTCTAATAGGCCTATAACTAATAATGATAATAATTATTCTAATTCTGTAATAATATAACTGCAGTTGAAGAACTCCGGTCAACAATTAAAAGATAAAACGGTAATTATAATTGGAAAAGAAAAACTATCCACAAAAGAGTCACAGAAAATCTACCTACGTTCGTTTACTGCTAAAACTTCGCTAAACAAAGATTGCAGGAATTTCATGAAGCTTCATCATTTCTGAATGATATCATGTCGGTTAAACGCATTTTCCCAAGATATAAGCGTGTAAACATTAAATTAAAGAATACGATTCTTAAACCACCTCATCCCTTTAGCACAAGAGGTAGGGATGGGGACTTTTGATATGTTCACCTCCTAACTGGTCTCATCAAAGCTGCATCATCAGGAATTCAGTTAAAAATATTCCCTCCAAATTCCTTTGTCTATATCGGTCTATAGCTATAGTTACAAAACTTAAGATTCCACGCTCAACACGAAAGCTGCTGCAGCAACAGTCTAGGGAAATGCGTAAAATTGAGAAATTATACAATGAAATTGAAGAAAATTCAATGTTCTATAAGCTCATATGAAGCATGGATTTTTTAGAGCATGGAGAGCAACAGTCATAGGGAAATGCGTAAAATTGTGAAATTATACAATCAATTTAAGAACATTTAATGCTCTATAAGCTCATATAAAGCATTGATTTTCCCATCTATTTAAAAAAATCTATGAGAGTAAAAATAGCGAAATATTTCAAGCAAACTGGTTTTCTTTCAAAAATGTCACACATTCAAGAGCGGATATCTCGTAAACTATAGAAGATACGGAGAAAGTTGTGGAATAAATATTATAGGAAATTATGTGAGCTTTAATTTCGTATAGAACAGTAAGACGTGAGACGCTTAGTTTTCGAGATATATGAGAGAAACCAAAAAATGGTACCTCCTCAGCACAGGGGGTAGGGGTGGGAATCTCTGATATGTTTACCCCCTTACTACCCTAAACAGATCTGCGGGTAAAAAATTGTCTTCCTAACTTTTCCCTTCATGGATTTTTCATTTTTTTATATACCTGAAATTCCAGTCAACTGAAATAGTTACGAAATCTCAAGATTTCCGAGGTTGTTGTATGATATACAATATTCAGAAGGTCAACTTGTTTTAAAGTGGTTCAATACCTCTGAATCATTGCTAAACAAATTCCTTAACTTGTAATATTTTTCCAGAATATTAAACACGCTCGTTCGTCTATTCATTATTAGAGTCCGACACTGTTGGAAAGAAATACGTTCTGCCTCAACAAACATATTTTCATGAAGTATTTTGCTGATATTTGATCATGAATAATGTTTTAAAAACGTGAATTCATTTTGATATTGAAATTTGAAAAAATTCTGAGCTCTCGGGAGGTGGGGGCATGACCCCCACGGTACCCCTCCTGGCGGGAATCCGCCACTGTTGGCGCCAGTGAACCAATAGCGAGAAGTGGCAACCCTGCGAAATCAAGCCAGACAGGATGTTCACTCAAGCATAGAGATAGGAGACTCATTCCATTGCGTGACCTGTGATTGGTCGGCTGCTATATGACGTAGGTAGTTTTCCAGACTGGGAAACATAGTGGTGGTTACACGGTATTCATGATCTGTAATACACATAAACAAATAACAATACACACAAGCACATCGAGTCATCGACATCCGGCGGTGGAGTTGAGATCAGTTCCAGCTAATCAAACTCACAACTGCTTTAATTAAAGTGTGATCTTTGAGTCTGCGACATCTAACCATTTCTAACACTTGAAAAGTAAGTATTCTTACACTTCCGAGTTGTAATTCACAGTTAATTAGTCATCTAATACGATAGAACCTAACAATTCTTCTCATCCAATAATACCTACAGCATTTTAACCCTACCGGTGACCACATTCTTGACGGTATCCAGTTTTTAACCTTTTCATTTTTGCCACGTAGCATAAAACCAACTATTTGCTCACATTTCAAGAGGGTAGAAGGCCTACTCTTTCAATTTTTTTGAAGTTTTTGGGGGAATATTGTTTCTATTCAAAGGTTATTTTTGTGATATGTGCGTATCTCGATCCATCAGCAACTTTTAGAACTTGTAAGTTTTTTAAGGGCCACGTTTCGACGACTACTGTGGAGAAAGATAAGAGAACAGTGTTTCTATACTGCTATTGTAACGTGGACCTCACTTTTGCTCACTATTGTAGGCCTACTGTTTGAATTAGGCTATCTATATCTAACAGATAGATTCAGGATTATTTATAATAATTTTCATAATTTTTCACTCCACTGTTCATAAGTTGATTGAACAATTTTAATAGTAGGTTATTCTAGAATCAGCAGCAGTTGTGAAAATTGTAAATTACTAGAGTAATTATCATAGTTAATTACTGATTAGTCGTAAATTTCTCTATCCATTACGAACTGCTATAATTATGTTTCTATATTCAAGTTTTCACACTAGAATGACGACTTGCAGACTATAATAATTTTGAAAAATATGAATACCGTATTTAGCCTACTCACTGATTGTAGCATGCTTTCGAATTTCATGGGATTCATTGTCAATATATTAGTCTATGCACGTTAATATAGGCCTACTCTATTCATTGGATATTTATTATAAACTTGACTTTTTGACATGACAGATTTGATACTGAAAAATAGTGTCGATGTTTCGAGCACTAACCTTGTTTTAGCCCTTGATTGGGTCGTAAAGACTGTGCTGTACAAAGGTACACACTGGGGCTGAGTACCACACTCATTTATTTTCCCTATTACTGTGATGTTTTCAGTCCAACATTCTACATCATTTATGAATTTTTACAATGCTCTATCAGCTGATATCATTGTAGTGCTGGTGAGATGTCCTATTGATTCAATCTATAGTACCTTTGATAATAAACTTTAACGTAATTGCTATAAATGATGATTTATTGTATTTCTAAAGACTTATTGCTATACTATTCTCAATCATAAGTGATACCGGTACTGTACTAATGTTTCATCATGAATACAATAATAAACTTATCAGAGACTGAAGAAATTGAAGAAAATAATGATTGTAATTGATCATTTAGTCCAATTTTAAAAGAGAACATATAGGTGGCCGAAACCGGTCAAAAAAGAATAAAGGGTTTAAAAGGTACTATAGGCTACTTTTAAATAAATTACAATCTTAAACTACCAAGAAACCTTATAAAAATAAATCATAATTTGAAAACTCACCTGCTGCTTTCCAAATTTTTGTTTAATTTGAATACAGGTAGTGATCAAGCTTTGCTTTAATTGCCTTTCAGTAATATAATTAAATTATTTGTGGTTTCAAATTTAGTTTGGCAGGCCATTATGCAGAGCATCATGAGTGGATCCTCGAGCACATCATCGCTTTTTAGTTCATCTTCTCTTACTTCCCTATCGTCTCTGTCGGAAGATTCAGGTACCCACCTTTCAATTATTATTATATTTTACAACTACAGAATCCATTAGGCCTTAGGACCTACCTTGTATTTCAGATAGATGTCTCGTCAACAGGTAGTTTGACATAAGTAATCCACATGTTAACTGGTAATTGTTCAGTAATAACCCTATTAATTGATAGTCCTATTTTTACTTGATGTAGGCTATCTCAAAAGTGAAATATTTAAAAAATTAATTTTCATGCTAAGGAAAGTAGTTTGAGAATGCCACACCATATTTTTTATTATGATTTTTTTATTGTCCATTTCTGTTTATCTTTTTCAAATGTTAGTACATTATTCCACGCTTATTTATACTTCATTCAGTTATTCATAACCATTTTTAACAATATTACAATTGTCGACTAGCGCACGAGCTTTAACTTATGCTAGGCGTGCCACAAATAATATACTGTACCATAATAATTGTATTTTCATTTGACAATTTGCAACATCTTCAGCTTTATATTAGGAAAATTATGATTATGATCAAGCGCTTCTATATTCATGTATCATCTATTAATAAGGTCATTGCACTCTGTCTATTTCATTTGTAACTTGTTGGCGAATAAATTTGATTTTGAAATTTTCAAAAAGACTAACAGTTACCACTGCGTTACCAACATATTCAAAGAGTGTACATTTTTTGGACTCTGTATTTCGTATTTAACTTGGAATGAACGATATTCTTTTTCAACTACTTATCCATTGTTTTTTTCGTTTTTTATATATTCAAGTCAACTACATTTACTGTTTTTTTTCAATACAAGTATTGCTGATTAACTTAACACTGGCAAACTTTATTGAATATTGTAGTAGGCCTATACAAATCAGTACTTTATTGATTGTTGTAGTAGGCCTATACCAATCAGTTTACCAATTCAGTAGGCCTACAATATATTCAGATACCAATCAGTATTTCTTTCTATAATAGTATTTCCAGAATAATAAATAATCACACTATTTTGATGTTTAAAACAACGACATGCAGACATTTATTTATTCAAATAAACAATTTAAACAGTATAAGTAATTCATGGACAATATCATCAATCAACTTATATTAGTTTTAGTGGTTTGTTTTTTTTCAAATGGAAACGTTTCCCATGAAATTAAAATAATAATGCTGTTCTGAATACTGTTTAGGATTCATTGAGCTCCACAAAATTATGTACATATATTATAAATATTCACTCTTCTGATCAGGGCTATTGAAACACTATAAAAATTATCAAGTACTCTTTTCTTTGTTGCAACACTACTAGTTCAACTCTCAACAGCCATTTTCCAAGTGTAAATGTAATGTAAGTGTAAGAATATATTTTTGATTTTGTGATATTAATTTAGTTTGATTTAGACAACCCCATTCGCAGTAAACTTTAGCAGTTCATAGAACTGAATCATATGAACATAAACTAGCATATTAACTCAATTTTGTTTATACTTGAAAATGGCTCTTCAAGAGTTCAAATAATAATATTAGTGCAATATAATAAAGGGTACTTGATACTTATGTATTGTGTTTTAAAATATTGTAAAATAGCCTACATTAGTTGAACGTTTTCTAAGATTCCAAACATTAATTACAGAGTTCAACAGAAGAGTCATTAAAATGATCAAGAAAACGGAGCCCACCCCGCCATCGACATCGGGTATTCAAAGGCCCGCGATGATGCAAGGTAACATATTTATTTTGTATTTAGATGCTTTTGCTTCACGCGCACTCGCTTCACCCGCTTGACTGTCCTGCTAAGGCCTACTTCATTCACACCGACCTGAGCTTAGACAAGTTGTAGACTAAGTCTAGGCAAGTAGCATGCTTCACTTGCCAAGCGACTCTTCTGGCTTTCTTTAGGCTGTGCAAAAGGCTTAAGAATCTCTTTACTGGTGATATTTTTCAAAGTTTTTCGATTTGTATTGTATCAACTATCAAAATGAAAATGTTTTCTCAGGAATTTATTTCCTATAATTAATTCTTTTTTATATATGAGCGTTTTAAGTTTAAATTTTTGGAACAGATCATTTCAAATTCGGTAAGAGATAAATATGAAAATTAAAATTAATATATAAATATGATAATTCATGAAATTTTGAGGATTAATATTCTTCATGGTATTTTTGATTGAATAAAACAAAACTTTCCTGAAAATATCAATTTTTAAGATAAATCTAAGTTGAATTATTTTTGGTCATTTTTGATAAATTGAATAACTTTCTCAAAAATTGATATTTTCAAGAAAGTTTCATTTTATTCAATCAAAAATGCTGTGAAGAATTTATCCTCAAAATTTCATAAATTTATCTCTTAATTTGAGATGATCTGTCCCAAAAATTCATATTTTAGACGCTCATGTCTCAAAAAGTAATGATCGAAAAAATACCTGGTGTTTATTTTCATAGCTTGATAAGCCTAGTACAAAAATAGAAAAATATCACCAGTAAAAAGTTTTTCCAGCCTTTTGCACAGCCTTAAGCGCCACGAACACATGCATTTTTGTTTGAATGATCCCTGATCTATAAATGTTGGAAATACTCTGTCTTATTGGCAGGCAAAAACTATTGGTGTACAAAATGTTTTTGTTGCAGTTTGATTGATAATTGTGTAATATTTTCAGCATCGTTAGTGCCAGGAAGGCCAAATCGTCCTCCAATGGTGGAGTCATCATCTGATGACTCCAGTTCTGATGATTCCAGTTCTGATGACTCACAAGAAGAAGAAGAAGAAGTCGTCTCAAATGGTAATACTGTCAATCATATTTTTATTCCAACTTGATTACTCAACTTAGAAATAAATTAATTGACTTGAAACAAATTATTTATTTATGGAGACTAAAGGTAACCCAATTTGTCTCCTTCACAAATACATCAGACAATTGAATACAAAAATGTTGAAAGGAAATTTATTCATTACAGCAACAATCTACAAATATTGTAATCCTAGGTGATGATGGGGGGGTAAATAATAATACAAACGTTTCTATGTATGATTATTTCAAGAATAGACCAATGGAAAGAAATGATAATGCGAGTACCGGTAAAGATGTAAATTTAATAAATTACTTGACTTGAAACAAATTATTTACTTTGAAACAAATTCTTTATTTATGGAGACTAAAGGTAACCCAATTTGTCTCCTTCACAAATACATCAGACAATTGAATACAAAAATTTAGAAAGACAATTATTTATTCACAAAGGCAACGTTCTACAAATAGTTTAAGCCTAGTTGATGATGAGGGGATAAATGATAATACAATAGTTTCTATAAAAACACTTCACGCACATGGGCTACTTTTAATAAATTAATGAAAACAATATAAAAATCTTTATTTTAAGTACCCTTTATTTTTAAACACTTTAAAATAGTTCAACAACTAGTTTCGACCCTATCTTAGGTTATTTTCAAGTTGAAATGACCTAAGTTAGGGTCGAAACCAGTTGTTGAACTATTTTAAAGTTTTGAAAATAAAGGGTACTTAAAATAAAGATTTTTTACTGTGTTTATTGATAGTTTCTATGTATGATTATTTCATGAATGGACCAATGGAGAGAAGAGATGATGAGTACGGTACCTAAGAAGAAATGGAAGTTAAGTGTGGTTATGAAATTCGAACTGTCAAATCTATACCAAGAATCTTCTTGCTACAGAGTCTAGTCAATAATATTATTTATACTCCATTTACAAATTTAGATAACCTACTTATGATTATTTAAATTGTTCAAATCCAAGTTTCTAAATTCCAAAATTCAAATATATAGTTTAGAAGGTTTTTTTCAGTTATGCCTCTAAAATCATTTTGAATTCAGAGGGATGAGAACTGGGGTGCAATTTTCGGAAAAGGTTGCGGGTCAGAAATATAGAAAGATACAGTGTTTAATAGTGCTACAATCACAAAACAAAGACAATATTAAGAAAAGAGAAGATAATATGTAGAGGAATATTTAAGAAACGTTATACAGTTTTTTTTCTGAAATCATGACCAATAAATAGTGCTAGAGTTCTCACATTATTATAGTACATTAGCAACGAATCAGTGATTAAACTTGAAGTGATCGACTCTCTCTTGTACCAATCATCTATCGATTGCCATCACCTTATTTCATATTGAATTTAATTCATTTACTACACTTTCTATCCTCATGTCTACAGTTGTAGTAGGCTATTGCTCGTCGGTAAATACTGCATTCTATTCATTCATCTGTTTATTGATTCACCAATCATGGACAAGAGAAGAAAATAATCTCATCATTCCATGATTTCAAAATAAAAATGACAAGCATGCATCTATCATATTACCACTAAAATCATCAAGCTTTCATCAGGCTGGGTTTTCTAGGCTTAAATGAGGTGCAATGAATGAATTCTTGATTGATTGTGGATTTGGTTCAAATATTCATGTTTAAGTGGTTCTATAATAATTATTAGACTAATGTTCAATAAAATGTGTATCTTTAATGCTAGAAAATATTCAAGTTTCATGCAAAATAACAATTACGTGCTTCAATGCACTAAATTTATCTCTTAACGAATTTGAAATGATCTGTCCCAAAAATTCATATTTTAGACGCTCATGTCTCAGAAAGTAATATGATAGAAAAAATACCTGGTGTTTGTTTTCATAGCTTGATAAGCCTAGTACAAAAATATAAAAATTTGAAAAATATCACCAGCAAAAAGTTTTTCCAGCCTTTTGCACAGCCTTAAGGTACGTACAGACTTGAGCGCCACGAACACATGCATTTTTGTTTGAATGATCCCTGATCTATAAATGTTGGAAACACTCTGTCTTATTGGCAGGCAAAAACTATTGGTGTACAAATGTTTTTGTTGCAGTTTGATTGATAATTCTGTAATATTTTCAGCATCGTTAGTGCCAGGAAGGCCAAATCGTCCTCCAATGGTGGAGTCATCATCTGATGACTCCAGTTCTGATGATTCCAGTTCTGATGACTCACAAGAAGAAGAAGAAGAAGTCTTCTCAAATGGTAATACTGTCAATCATATTTTTATTCCAATTTGATTACTCAACATAGAAATAAATTACTTGACTTGAAACAAATTATTTATTTATAGAGACTAAAGGTAACCCAATTTGTCTTCTTCACAAATACATCAGACAATTGAATACTAAAATGTTGAAAGGAAATTTATTTATTACAGCAACAATCTACAAATATTGTAAGCCTAGGTGATGATGGGGGGGTAAATAATAATACAAACGTTTCTATGTATGATTATTTCAAGAATAGACCAATGGAAAGAATGATAATGCGAGTACCGGTAAAGATGTAAATTTAATAATTACTTGACTTGAAACAAATTATTTACTTTGAAACAAATTCTTTATTTATGGAGACTAAAGGTAACCCAATTGTCTCCTTCACAAATACATCAGACAATTGAATACAAAAATTTAGAAAGACAATTATTTATTCACAAAGGCAACGTTCTACAAATATTGTAAGCCTAGGTGATGATGAGGGGGTAAATGATAATACAATAGTTTCTATAAAAACACTTCACGCACATGGGCTACTTTTAATAAATTAATGAAAACAATATAAAAATCTTTATTTTAAGTACCCTTATTTTTAAACACTTTAAAATAGTTCAACAACTAGTTTCGACCTATCTTAGGTTATTTTCAAGTTGAAATGACCTAAGTTAGGGTCGAAACCAGTTGTTGAACTATTTTAAAGTTTTGAAAATAAAGGGTACTTAAAATAAAGATTTTTATACTGTGTTTATTGATAGTTTCTATGTATGATTATTTCATGAAGGACCAATGGAAAGAAGAGATGATGAGTACGGTACCTAAGAAGAATTGGAAGTTAAGTGTGGTTATGAAATTCGAACTGTCAAATCTATACCAAGAATCTTCTTGCTACAGAGTCTAGTCAATAATATTATTTATACTCCATTTACAAATTTAGATAACCTACTTATGATTATTTAAATTGTTCAAATCCAAGTTTCTAAATTCCAAATTCAAATATATAGTTTAGAAGGTTTTTTTCAGTTATGCCTCTAAAAGCATTTTGAATTCAGAGGGATGAGAATTGGGGTGCAATTTTCGGAAAAGGTTGCGGGTCAGAAATATAGAAAGATACCGTGTTTAATAGTGCTACAATCACAAAACAAAAACAATATTAAGAAAAGAGAAGATAATATTTAGAGGAATATTCAAGAAACGTTATACAGTTTTTTTCTGAAATCATGACCAATAAATAGTGCTAGAGTTCTCACATTATTATAGTACATTAGCAACGAATCAGTGATTAAACTTGAAGTGATCGACTCTCTCTTATACCAATCATCTATCGATTGCCATCACCTTATTTCATATTGAATTTGATTCATTTGCAACGATACAATAACATGTTAGTTGAGATTGATTGTTGTTTTCTTTTATATGCCTATACGAAAACAAGGATGAGAGCAATGCTCGAGATAACCAAAATAAGGTAATATGTGTCTTCCTATCTTACCTACTCCGTTCCAATTCGATATTCATATAACATATCTATAGTGTGGTCCACGTTATAATGACAGTATTTGATCAACTTTGGTGTTTCTATCCTTGTCTATCATTCGACAAAGCAGGTAGTACTATCCTTTTATTCTCCGCAACGATGCCAAATCTGTTTTTGACAATGTATAAAGATAATTAACCAAGACAGAGAATCGGCAACGCTGTTCTCCCATCTTAATCCACTGTCATTATAACGTGGATCTCACTATAATAACATAACATATATAGTCCAGGCGATGAATGCTCAAAAAAGGGTATAGAGGCAAATGTTTGGAAGACAATTTTTGACCCTACAGTTATGTTAAGGATAGTAGGAAGGTCAATATATCAAAAGTCCCCACCCCTACTCCCTGTGATAATGGGGTGGGGGTGGTTTGAAGGTACCATTTTTTGGTGTTTCGCATAAAACTCAAAAACTATGTATCTTAAGAACTTGACTGTCTTATAACAAATTAAAGCTTACATAATTTGCTACAATACTCATCGTACAACTTCATTTATATCTCCTATAGTTTTCGAGATATCCACTCTTGAAGATGAGACATTTTTGAAAAAGACACGTTTGCCACCAATTTTTTTATATTTTTGCTCTTATAACTTTTAAAAATCGAGGGGTGAATTAATACTAAATATGAGCTTATAAGGCATTAAATTCTTTTCAATTTGATGTATAATTTCACACTTTACCAATTTCCCTACACCTTTTGCAACAGCTTTAGTGTTGAGTGTGAAATCTCCATTTCTGCAACAAAAGACTTTTGCAATAAAAGTTGCATCTTTCAGCGTTTTGCTTCCACGCTCATATCTTGTGAACAATGCGTTCAACTGACATAACTAACTATTCAAAAATGAAGCTTGATTAATTCTCTTCACTTTTTGTTTTGTGGAATTTTGTGATATTCCCAACAGTTCCCGAGATATTCGCTCTTGAATGTGTGAAGAGAATTAATCAAGCTTCATTTTTGAATAGTTAGTTATGTCAGTTGAACGCATTGTTCACAAGATATGAGCGTGGAAGCAAAACGCTGAAAGATGCAACTTTTATTGCAAAAGTCTTTTGTTGCAGAAATGGAGATTTCACACTCAACACTAAAGCTGTTGCAAAAGGTGTAGGGAAATTGGTAAAAGTGTGAAATTATACATCAAATTGAAAAGAATTTAATGCCTTATAAGCTCATATTTAGTATTAATTCACCCCTCGATTTTTAAAAGTTATAAGAGCAAAAATATAAAAAAATTGGTGGCAAACGTGTCTTTTTCAAAAATGTCTCATCTTCAAGAGTGGATATCTCGAAAACTATAGGAGATATAAATAAAGTTGTACGATGAATATTGTAGCAAATTATGTAAGCTTTAATTTGTTATAAGACATTCAAGTTCTTAAGATACATAGTTTTTGAGTTTTATGCGAAACACCAAAAAATGGTACCTTCAAACCACCCCCACCCCATTATCACAGGGAGTAGGGGTGGGGACTTTTGATATATTGACCTTCCTACTATCCTTAACATAACTGTAGGGTCAAAAATTGTCTTCCAAACATTTGCCTCTATACCCTTTTTTGAGCATTCATCGCCTGGACTATATAAAGATGCGCACTTTTGCCATGTTCACCTATCAACTAGTCCAAATCAAGCTGCAAAGTCAAAAATGTACTGCAAATACATCATTTCAAAGAGAATTCAATGCTCTACAAACCTACGTTAAGCATCAGTTTTTATGATGCATTGTTGGAGAGTTATAAGGCCTGAAAGAACAAAACATTTGACAAAAACCTGCCATTATAACAATTACACACATTCAAGAGCGAATATCTCGGGAACTGTTGGGAATATCACAAAATTCCACAAAACAAAAAGTGAAGAGAATTAATCAAGCTTCATTTTTGAATAGTTAGTTATGTCAGTTGAACGCATTGTTCACAAGATATGAGCGTGGAAGCAAAACGCTGAAAATGCAACTTCTATTGCAAAAGTCTTTTGTTGCAAAAATGGAGATTTCACACACAACAGTCAACACTAAAGCTGTTGCAAAAGGTGTAGGGAAATTGGTAAAAGTGTGAAATCATACATCAAATTGAAGAGAATTTAATGCCTTATAAGCTCATAATCAGCATTGATTTTCCCGTCGATTTTTAAAAAGTTTTAAGAGCAAAAATAGAAAAAAATTGGTGGCAAATGTGTTTTTTTTTTTCAAAAATGTCACACCTTCAAGAGTGGATATCTCAAAAACTAGAGGAGATATAAAAAAGGTTGTATAATGAATATGGTAGGAAATTATGTAAGCTTTAATTTGTTATATGACAGTCAAGTTCTTAAGATACATAGTTTTTGAGTTTTATGCGAGACACCAAAAAATGGTAGCTTTAAACCACCCCCACCCCCTTAGCACAGGGGGTAGGGGTGGGGACTTTTGATATGTTCACCTCCTTTCTACCCTTAACAGAAATGTGGGGTCAAAAATTGTCTTCCCAACTCTCACCTCTACAATCTTTCCTTGACTGGACTAATATGCATAAATCCGATATTCAAGCTATTTTCAATAGAAATCTATTGAGTTTTGAATTTAAATTTGGAAATTCTTGTAACATAGAAATAGAAGTTTTTAGATATTGCTGTGTGCGTTTGCCTTTACAATATACATGAATAGGCTCCCTTTAATTATACTATTGTTATGATACCTACTCTTTTATTAATAATTCTAGAATAGAATAAATCTTTATTCATCAAAATATGTACAAATAGATTTGAATAAATGTCAATGTTTAATAACAATAGGCAAACACAATAGGCGGTAGGTTCGCCTATGTAAGGAAAGTGCTACCTAGTCTAGTTGAAAATTACTTGTAGTCGAAACTCTAGTAAGGAGTCACCAGATATTCCTTCCAATTTTCTGCAAAGATTTTAGGATCTTATAATACTGTACTTGCAATCTGGCTGGGAACTTAAAAAAATATCTTTTACCTATATAGAAGGTTTTTTTCTCAAAAATATCTAATCTGTGCCTTTCTGTGATACTAGTAGTTCTGTGAACAGTAGACCTCACGCAAGTATATGATGTCACCTGTTCTAGTTGATTCAGTTGAATCATAATTTACTTTTAAAAACTGTTATTTGTTTTCTCCAAGATCAAAAACTCCCTTATGTTAATAAACTCAGTTCACGTTTGAATTTGTATCCCATATGATAATTTATCCAGCTCCGCGATAATCTTTCCATCTGATAAAAATATTTCTCAACCATTTTAAATTTATTTTTTTTCAATCGAGAATATTATAATTTCTTCAGCATTATTTAGTTCATTTAATATTTTATTTTTAATCACCTATTAAATTTATTTTTCAAATGTGAGTGAGTATATTGATACTGATGGGCACGCATCATAAAAAGTATTGAAACCCTACTTTATAGAAATAGACACGGCCAGACATCTGTGTAATGCATGAAATGAATAATTCACTTGTCAGCTGATTGATTATGAATAATTCTATTGTCTGATTAATCCTATCTTCTTACTAGATATTACTTTTCTTTTCATATTAACCTTAAAATGCAAAATTTCATAAAACCTTATGTATACATCGACGCGCAGTTGAAAAAGGAAAATTCCTGCCAAATTGCATCGAGTTCTATCAACGCGTTCGGCTGTAATCGCATACATAAAGACAGACAAAAGAAAATCCCAGTTAAAACATATACCTCACTAAGTTCGGTCAATGACCAAAACGTGTATTATAATTTTGTGAATTATTTTTCAAGTTTGAGCCAGCATAATTTATTGTTTTATTTTTTCCCCGTCATGTAACACATGTCAGAGGTAGTTATTAAACATGAAAAAACATTTACAATATGAAAAAAGTCTGTTACATACGTAGATTTTTTTCCTTAAATTAACGTGCAGCATTCCTCTAAAGAGTCTATAGTCTATGTGTCGGGATGCATTATTTTAGTCCAAGTGACGGTTGCACAAAAGCCGGTTGATTTTAACTGAGTTTATTTCCACGAGAATCAGTCAAAGAAGCCGTCTTTTCCAAAAAGCCTTCTGATTGGTTCTCGTGAAATTAATCACGGTTAAAATTTAACCGGCTTTTGTGAAACCGTCTTAACATTCTAAATATAATATTGGAAGTATAAATATAGTTATACAATACATTCTATAATCTAGGCTATTTCTATTAATTGAATACTGTAAATAGCAATGAAAAATTATGAAAACTAATTTCAGTAGTTGAGAAAAAATATTAGGTAGTAGAAAAATAAATTTAAATAACATGCAATATTAGTTAATCTATAATCTGATAAAGGAAAGAATTACTTAATAAACGTATTGGATAGAAAATTCACGAATGACGCGTCATCACGTCTGAATTACTGGACTGATTATCTTTAAATTTTACATATAGATTCTTAATATTTACTGAGGATGGTTAAAGGCTTATATTCAGTTCTTCATGATTTCAGTGTGTCAAGTTTTAATTAGATACTTCCGGGTTACCTGCTAAACTGAGGTCCACGTTATAATTGCAATGTTTGATTAACAATTGTATTGCTATCGCCTTGTCTATCATGCAACAAAGCTCTTTCTCGCTTTGCTCTGTTACCAGATCGTTTTTTTAACAATGTGGAAATATAATCAATTAACACAATATTTAATCTTGATTATGAAAATTCATTATGAAATCATTGAAAAATAATTTCTTGCTTGATAAAAATATAATTGATTATTTCAAACGAGAATGAACAGCTAATATTACATCAATAAACCGGTATCAGTTACCCTCCATAGAAGGCATTGACAAGACAGAGGATCGGCAACGTTGTTCTCCTAACTTTCTCCACTGCCATTATAACGTGGACCTCACTATAGTATACATTAGTTGCTCGCTACTTTCATTTCCAATGCTAATTAACGCTTAAAAATGTTTGATATCCATTTTTTTATTGTTTGATGAGGTGTATTTGTATGAAATAGTAGTTGGTCTATACTTGTTTGTAGAATCAGAGATGAGTGATGATGAATCAACCAACACTCAACCAAAAGTGTTGGTTGAACCAGTTAGTTCACGGACCAGGGCGGCCACCGCCAAATCACAACAACTAGCTCTAAGCCCAGCTCAATGTCTGCGCAGGAAACAAGGTACATGTCTATATTATCTTATAAGAAAGTACTTTTCTACAACTGCACATGAAACACTCCTTCACATACTGAGAACTGATTTTTGGGTTGATATTTTAATCATCTATTTTACTCTCGCTGCGAATTTCATTTACTTAAGGGTGTGATCATAAATAAATAAATAGATCACATTGAATGCGTATATGTGTAAGTGCACGTCAAATCATGCATGAGCCGAAAAACAAAATCTGGAAAGTGTCATTGAAACACGTTGTGACTTGCATATAGCTGCTCACGCTTCACACTGAACGCAACCAGCAAGTGCACGCGTTCAGTGTGAGTGCTGTTCCTATTGCTCTTTCCAGATTTCGTTTCTCATCTTCGTGCTTGATCATGCATATCTAAGCGTGCACTTGCACATGTGTGCGTGCATTCAATGTGATCACACACTTGATCAAATCAAATGTTTTCTATTGTCGTTGACAATATCATAAGTATTTAATGTATGTATTTACAAAGTTTTCTCGCGCTGCTCATACACGCCTACTCCCGCATACTCTACTGTATGTTTTTTACTTTACGGCTCGCTAAAATTAAGTGATTATAATTTTTATATATTTTTTTATCTATGATCAGCTGATTGATTGCTGATCATCATTCAAGTTCCATAACCTCAGCCTCATAATGGTGACAATATATTTTGTATTATTGTATTTATTGCTTTGTAGACCCATACTGCAGTTGTAGAAAAAATGTGTTTATTTATTGTTTCGGCAAAATTATCAAGTCACGCGATAACTGTTTTGCTCAAGCAATAAAGTCGCGTTTTATGCTCTTGATACATCAATTCTATAAATATGGATTCATTCTTTTCTTCTCATTCCTTATCCAATCCAGGAAGATTTACTTCAATTTGCAGCATAGGTAAGAATAACCGCTGAGTAGTCACGTAGGCATAACTAGTCGCGTGAGGTGTTTGGACAGCCAAAATACATTTGATCCTATCCTCAAAAAATGTATATTGTAGATCATCAATATTTTTCTTATATTCTTCAGTGTTATATTCAACCATTATCATAGAAAAAATCATGGTAAAAGACTCTAGAGAGAAAGTTAACAAATAACTAAAAAATAAGAATCCTTCTCATATTTCCTATCAAAATTATACTAGGATGCTGAAAACCACCATTATTTCAGTTTAATTACTAGATGTACATGTTTATTGAGCTTAAAACACTATTATGAATGAAATGTTGTTCAAATTCTGGTCACATAAGGCTCAAGAAAAAAAATGATAAAATTGTTCATATTATTTATATGTGCACTAATTTTGATTCTGGCACAAAATTAATACTCACTTTTCAATATTTAAATTTTAGAAGAATGGGAATTGATAATTTTTTATATTACAAGTGAGATGAGAATAATGAAAGAATAATTCACTATCCATTGTAAATGTTTTATGTGTATATTACCACTATATAAAGATACTTATATGCTTGCCTGGGGTGTTGAAGACACCCCTGCCAAGTTTATTTGACATAGCTGACATAGCTTGACATAGCTGTATAATCCAACAAATCAACAAAAACTGGTTAGTCCTACTATAATCAATATCTATTTTGAAGGTACTCAGACAAAGAGATAGCTAGCTAACAACCAGGTCGGAAATTAATGAAATTTACAACACCGGGGTGTTTTGAACACCCCACGCTCCTACGAGTACAGTAGGTGAGGCAGTGAGGCAAAAGGAGGATTCCTTTGAGCCGTAAATCAGCTTAAATTGATCAAAGTAAAATAACTTGAATTCAGCCTATGCAGTGTTTAACATGAAATTGATAATACTAATTATATGAAAGTCAGTGATTGGAAATAATTTGAGTTCAGTCAGGCCCCTATAGATTTTCCCTTACTGTTTATTACCTAAGAAATTTTTAGTTGAAAATTCACCTTCTAACATATTAATGAATTTACTGCTAATGTAGGTAGTGAAGTTGCCTTCTAAGAAGAGTCGAGTTGATACTATTTATATAAATAGATTGCATTCATCTACAGTATCAATTTTTGTATAAATATTTTCTATTTTATTCTGTTGGATAAATTATCGGATTTGATTGGAAGAATTTACAATTTTCTTCAAGAACAATGTGTATGATTACGTCATCTTAAAGCTCGTTATTCATTAGATTGATAAAACTTATGTAGAATATGTAAAAAATCTAGTACAATAATAATGAAATGCAACACAATATAGGGCAGCCATCCTTGCAGCAATATTTTAGCTGCTGGTTGGATGCAGGCCTGGCCCCAGGGGTAGGCGGACCAGGCGGCCGCCCAGGGCGGCAGATTTTTGGGCGGCAAATTTCAAGAAAGATAAAATTTTAAAATACAAATTAATAATAAATTCATAATATTAAATGTTAATAGTAAAATTATATAAGAAGCTTCTCCAAACTCATGCTAATGAAGACATATCTAAGATCAAGAATGTCCTAGGAACGTCTGAGTTGTCTAGGGAATATAAAATAGCTCAATCCCTAGATCTTGAAGAATTGGAGAAGGAATTTTCCTATTGTCAGGCTGCAATGTTATAGAGCCTTTCAAAATTGTAAATTAGGATGTAATCGGGCTGAACTAATTATGCAGATTTTGTAAAGGCTAGATGGGTTCTACTTAATTAAACAGGTGTGTTAAACAAACTCGTATTGTAGCAATTGTAGTTTTAATCACTTAGCAAGTTAAGTAGGCCTAATATTATCTTGCAGTCTCTTGATTTAAAACTACCATCAACTACCATTATGTTTTCTTATTGTGTACCGTATCTGTTCAGAACATGAAAATAGTTCAATCAGATATTTTGTGTTACTGTTCCCCAATATCTTTATTTGTCAAATATTTATTTAAATGTCAATTTTAACTTAGACAGCTGATAACCTTCAGGTAAATTTTCAAGTAAACAATTAGATGGGATACCTGTGGGTGGGGGGGGGAGCGTTGGTTGCCGATTTCGCCCAGGGCGGCAAAGTCCCTAGGGCCGTGCCTAGTTGGATGCCAAGCCCACACTGGTAGTCAAAGCGTGACTAAGGGCCAAGCCACATGAAGCGTTTTTGCTCTGGCGAGTCAGTAGGGTAGGAAGCTCTTCGATTGGCTGATTATCAGCTGATTTTCGAACGTCACCCAATCAGCTAATCGGGGACCGACTAGTCCGCCGCCAGTGCAAAAACGCTTCATGTGGATTTACTCTAAAACAATGCCCGGTGCGCCAAGGAATTTATTGTAAAAGAACTTTGGAATTTCGTCATTCCATTAGTATAAAGATTATTAATTTCGAATGAGTTCCTACTTTGGTAATTATGAATTTACTCAATCTGGTGAATATTTTGTAGTAACTCTGTATTATCAAAACAACTAATTATTTTGGTATTGGTTTTTTATAGCACAGACGAAGTAAACGCCTTACTGTTACCAACAGGTAATAGCCTTCAATATTACTATCTTAGTAGTAGTTTGCAATCTATCATAGCTTTATTTTATTATGTTTACTCGGATGTTTCTTTTTTTCATTGATTTTCTTCCAATATTCTTTCTATTTCATTACAGCTTGCTCTTAATTTCCTCTATATTAAAAAAATGGATGAAAAATACTCAATCAAATCTTTCATATATCTTCTTCATTTTAATTGTTCCTTGTTATTCTAGATTTTTATTGTGAGAATATACAGAGGAGTAGAGGTAATGTATAAACTCTTTGACAGTGAATATCTTGGTAACGCATTGGCTGACAGTTGTTACCTACTAATTATTTACAATATTGTTTGTTATGATTTTCTTCCAATATTCTTTCTACTTCATTACAGCTTGCTCTTAATTTTCTCTTTATTGAAAAAAATGGATGAAAAAATACTCAATCAAATCTTTCCTATATCTTCTTCATTTTAATTGCTCCTCGTTATTCTAGATTTTTATTGTGAGAATATACAGAGGAGTAGGGGTCAAGATAATGTATAAACTCTTTGACAGTGAATATCTTGGTAACGCATTGGCTGACAGTTGTTACCTACTAATTATTTACAATTGTTTCTAATTATAACAATATCTATTAAATAATTTATTAATAAATATAATATATTGAATTATTCCAATATTATATTAATGCACTTCTTAAAAATATATCACCAAATTTATTTATTAATTTTTGTAAAATATTGATCGTGAAGGAATACTCATTGCTCTTGGCAAAACGACATACTTACTAATTTTTGTACACAAAACAATAATGCAGACCTGTTTTGAAATTAAAGGTCTTTTGTCTATTCATGAAATAAAATTTAAAACGGCCGCCATTTTATTTTATGAATTTGAAAAATTGTCATAATTTTTTGTAGATTTGTCTTGTTGTTGTGACCGCCCTATAGGGGTAGAAGATATCTAATTATTACTTTAGTCATGGGAACTTGATAAGCAACAACATTCTGTTACCTAATAAATTCCTCATCTATCGTGCAAACTTAAAATTTGAAGAAATAATTATGCTGTACATTTTATCGAAATGTTATTTCTACAGAAACTACCTGCCAATAGGATTCTACTAACTTTATAAATTTTACTACAACAAAATGAATACTAATCAGGGGCTCGGTCGGGTGAAAAAGTTTTATAAGGAGCTAAAAATTTTGGCACTCACCCACAGCTATCATCTCTCCCACCGTAATCCCAAAACATAGGACACCCACACACCAACATGATGCTTTTTGCAATATTGTTTTCGCCACGCTGCACAGAAAGCAGCTGTTTTCCAGTCCCTACGTAGATTTGAAAGACATTGTTTGCAGACGACTCTCGTCTGACGTCAGAACAGGTTTCTTTCCGCCCTAGGCCGGAAAGAGTACCCTTTCCAGCTGCTAACATAAAACTAAGAAAGGTGATCAAAAAACACCTGATCAAAAAACTTTTCATTATTTGTGTTCATTATTCAATAATTAAAACATTTATAATAATATCATCATATTGTCATTTGAAAGAATAAAATAGTATAAACTCAACCTCCCACATAATTAAACATAATCTTTTAGGTTATTTAGACAAATCAGAATAAAAAATAAAAATACTTGGACAATTTCCTGATATTCAGATAACCTCAGATTTGCTAGAGCTATGACCTTCCACTTCTGCTTTCGGAAGTGCTTAGTAAACAATTATTATCATATATATATATATATATATATATATTATATATATATATATATATATATATATATATATATATATTAGGGATGGGTATCGATACATCGATGTTTTTCACTTATCGATGGTTTTACCTAGACATCGGTCATCCGATGTTTTTCCCAACTAAAAAGTAAAAACAATTTTTTAATTTGATACAAGTTTTTTTTTCATTTTTTTGTTTGAAGAGGATTATCTTGAGAGCAATAAGAAATAGTAACAGAATTACAATAATTATCTCTATCATATTTAGTGTAGTATTCTGTTTAGTGTTTTTTGTGAATATATATCTTTATATATATATTTTGAAATATACATCTAAATTGTAACAATCGGAAGATATTGTTGATTAAAAACTAAAATTCATCAAAATTGATTCAAGTTGTACTCATTTCCGAAAAAATGATATTTTGAAATATACATCTAAATTGTAACAATCGGAAGATATTGTTGATTAAAAACTAAAATTCATCAAAATTGATTCAAGTTGTACTCATTTCCGAAAAAATGATAACAAAGTACTCATTGGAGATAGAGTAGAGTTCCGAGTGATCTCATTTTTTTCAGAATTATATAATCTGGGAGAGATTTGGCAGAAATAGCTGAAAACTGGAAAATGAGCCGAAAATACGAGGTTTTTGGGCTATCTTGTATCTAGCACAAGGAAATCTTGCATGAAGAAATTGGTTCTGGACTTCTCTTATGTACCCAAATAATATATTAAAAAATCAGAACTACAATATAAATTGCAAGCACACCCCCTTTTTTATGTCTATATTGACTGGACTAATAGTATCATCCATAAAAACGTAGGGCGATAAACGATGTTTAAAAACATCGATGTTCAAAAACATCGATGTTTACTGTTCGATGTTTTTCACTTATCGATGTTAGGATGAAAAAACATCGATGTTCAAAACATCGATGTTTTGTCTTTCGATACCCATCCCTAATATATATATATAGTTTATTTTTCTGTGTGGCGAAAGATAGCGTTTTTGCCACAGGCAAAAATGTTTTTCCGGCCCTCAATGTTTTCTAGTCTGAGGCCGTATGCCAAGGACTTGAAAACCGATTTTGAGCCGGAAAAGTCTAATTTTCGGCCCTAGATGCAAAATATGGTCGGTGAGTTACACTCGGTTATTTAATGACTGGTAGTTTTCCGTCCAGAAAACTTGCCCCTTTCGACATCAGTGAGCCAAAAGGCCTAACTGCTGCTCATGGAAGAGTCGGTTCTCACGAGATTCAGCAAGTGGTTACTTGCCAGATCTGCAATATTCCTCTGTGCAAATATCTACAGGCTAACAAACATCTGCCGTCTTTTTGCCTCGTGGAACCAACACATCTTTGAGAACTAGCAAATATGCCTGAATATTTATAAAAATCTCTGAATTCTGGTGGTTCTCAGGGACGTATAGATATAAGTTAGCAGAATCTTATTGTCTCTGCAATAAGACTACTTACTCACTAAATAAAATTCTCTCACTAAAGTCCAACAATGGGAATTGTTATTCTAATATCAGAGTCTTGTCTCCTTGAAAATCTAAAGCCCAAAATAACCAATAAAGTAAGTTATTAAATCCCACCCATGTCACACTGCCCCCTTCTTCGGGAAAGGGTGACTTTTAATTGAAGGGAGACTTGACACTCAGGGAGACAGTAAGACTGTGCCCTGCTGTGCTGCACTGGTTAATCGATGTCAACCAAAGGAATGGGGTTGTTTACTGGTGGTGGTTGGGGGCACTGAGTTGGATTGAAAAGTGACTTGACACACAGGGTGACAGTAAGACTGAGCCCTGCTGTGCTGCACTGGATGAGTGATAACAACCAAAGGAATGAGGTTCTTCACTGGTGGTGGTTGGGGGCGCTGAGTTGGATTAAAAGGTGACTTGACACTCAGGGTGACAGTAAGACTGTGCCCTGCTCTGCTGCACTGGCTAATCCATGTCGACCAAAGGAATAGGGTTGTTCACTGGTGGTGGTTGGGGGCACTAAGTTGGATTGAAAGGTGACTTGACACTCAGGGTGACAGTAAGACTGTGCCCTGCTGTGCTGCACTGGCTTAGCGATGTCGACCAAAGGAATGGGGTTTATCGCTGGTGGTGGTTGGGGGCGCTGAGTTGGATTAAATGGTGACTTGACAACCAGGGTGACAGTAAGACTGCGCCTGGCTGTGCTGCACTGGCTAATCGATGTCAACCGAAGGAATGGGGTTGTTTACTGGTGGTAGTTGGGGACGCTGGGTTGAATTGAAAGGTGACTTAACACACAGGGTGACAGTATGACTGTGCCCTGCTGTGCTGCATTGGCTGAGCGATGTCGAACAAAGGAATGGGGTTTTTCACTGGAGTGGTTGGGGGTGCTGTGTTGGTTTGAATGTGACTTGACACTCAGGGTGACAGTGAGACTGTGCCCTGCTGTGCTGCACTGGCTGAGCAATGTTGACCAAAGGAAGGGGTTTGTTTTGCTGGTGGTGGTTGGGGGCGCTGAGTTGGATTGAAGGTAACTTAACACTCAGTGTGACAGTAAGACTGTGCCCTGCTGTGCTGCACTGGCTGAGCGAATTCGACCAAAGGAATGGGATTTTTTGCTGGTGGTGGTTGGGGGCGCTGAGTTGGATTGTATTGTGACTTGACACACAGGGTGACAGTAAGTCTGTGCCCTGCTGTGCTGCACTGGCTGAGTGATCTCGACCAAAGGAATGGGGTTGTTCACTGTTGGTGGTAGGGGGCGCTGAGTTGGATTGAAAGGTAACTTAACACTCAGTGTGACAGTAAGACTGTGCCCTGCTGTGCTGCACTGGCTGAGCGAATTCGACCAAAGGAATGGGATTTTTTGCTGGTGGTGGTTGGGGGCGCTGAGTTGGATTGTATTGTGACTTGACACACAGGGTGACAGTAAGTCTGTGCCCTGCTGTGCTGCACTGGCTGAGTGATCTCGACCAAAGGAATGGGGTTGTTCACTGTTGGTGGTAGGGGGCGCTGAGTTGGATTGAAACGTGACTTGACATTCAGGGTGACTCTAAAAATGTGCCCTACTGTGCTGCACTGGCTGAGCGATGTTGACCAAAGGAATGGGGTTGTTCGCTGGTGGTGGTTGGGAGTGCTGATTTGGATTGAAAAGTAACTTGACACTCAGTGTGACAATAAGACTGCCCTGCTGTGCTGCACTGGCTGAGCGATGTCGACCAAAGGAATGGGATTTTTCGCTGGTGGTGGTTGGGGGCGCTGAGTTGGATTGTATTGTGACTTGACACTCAGGGTGACAGTAAGAATGTGCTCTGCTGTGCTGCACTAGCTGAGTGATTTCGACCAAAGGAATGGGGTTGTTCACTGTTGGTGGTAGGGGGCGCTGAGTTGGATTGAAACGTAACTTGACATTCAGGGTGACACTAAAACTGTGCCCTACTGTGCTGCACTGGCTGAGCGATGTTGACCAAAGGAATGGGGTTGTTCGCTGGTGATGGTTGGGAGTGCTGAGTTGGATTGAAAAGTAACTTGACACTCAGTGTGACAGTAAGACTGTGCCCTGCAGTGCTGCACTGGCTGAGCTATGTCGACCAAAGGAATAGGGATGTTCACTGGTGGTGGTTGGGGGCACTGAGTTGGATTGAAAGTGACTTGACACTTAGGGTGACAGTAAGACTGTGCCCTGCTGTGCTGCACTGGATGAGCAATGTCGACCAAAGGAATGGGTTGTTCACTGGTGGTGGTTGGGGGCGCTATGTTGGATTGGAAGTTACTTGACACTCAGGGTGACAGTGAGACTGTGCCCTGCTGTGCTGCACTGGCTAATCGATGTCAACCAAAGGAATGGGGTTGTTTACTGGTGGTAGTTCGGGGTGCTGGGTTGGATTGAAAGGTGACTTGACACTCAGGGTGACAGTAAAACTGTGCCCTGCTGTGCTGCACTGGCTGAGCGATGTCGACCAAAGGAATGGGGTTTTACGCTGGTGGTGCTTGGGGGCGCTGAGTTGGATTGTATGGTGACTTGACACACAGGGCGACAGTAAGACTGTGCGCTGCTGTGCTGCACTGGCTGAGCGATGTCGACCAAAGGAATGAGGTTGTTCACTGGTTGTGGTTGGGGGCGCTGAGTTGGATTGAAAGTGACTTGACACTCAGGGTGACAGTAAGACTGCGCCCTGCTGTGCTGCACTGGCTGAGAGAAGTCAACTAAAGGAATGGAATTGTTTGCTGGTTGTGGTTGGGAGCGCTGAGTTTGATTGAAAGGTTACTTGACATTCAGGGTGACACTGAAACTGTGCCCTACTGTGCTGCACTGGCTGAGCAATGTCGACTAAAGGAATGGGGTTTTTCGCTGGTGGTGCTAGGGGCGCTGAGTTGGATTGTATGGTGAGTTGACAACCAGGGTGACAGTAAGACTGTGCCTTGCTGTGCTGCACTGGCTAATCGATGACAACCGAAGGAATGGGGTTGTTTACTGGTGGTAGTTGGGGGCGCTGGGTTGAATTGAAAGGTGACTTAACACACAGTGTGACACTGGAGTGGTTGGGGGAGCTGTGTTGGTTTGAATGTGACTTGACACTCAGGGTGACAGTGAGACTGTGCCCTGCTGTGCTGCACTGGCTGAGCAATGTCGACCAAAGGAAGGGGTTTGTTTCGCTGGTGGTGGTTGGGGGCGCTGAGTTGGATTGAAAGTGACTTGCCACTCAGGGTGACAGTAAGACTGTGCCCTGCTGAGCTGCACTGGCTGAGTGATGTCGACCAAAGGGATGTGATTGTTCACTGGTGGTGGTTGGGGGCGCTGAGTTGGATTGAAAGTGACTTGACACTCAGGGTGACAGTAAGACTGTGCCCTGCTGTACTGCAGTGGATGAGTGATGGCGACCAAAGGGATGGGATTGTTCACTGGTGGTGGTTGGGGGCGCTGAGTTGGATTGAAAGTGACTTGACACTCAGGGTGACAGTAAGACTGTGCCCTGCTGTGCTGCACTGGCTGAGCGATGTCTACCAAAGGAATGAGGTTTTTCGCTGGTGGTGGTTGGGGGTGCTGAGTTGGATTGTATGGTGACTTGACACTCAGGGTGACAGTAAGACTGTGCCCTGCTGTGCTGCACTGGCTGAGTGATGTCGACCAAAGGGATGGGATTGTTCACTGGTGGTGGTTGGGGGCGCTGATTTGGATTGAAAGTGACTTGACACTTAGGCTGTAAGACTCTGCCCTGCTGTGCTGCACTGGCTGAGCGATGTCGACCAAAGGAATGGGGTTGTTCACTGGCTGTGGTTGGGGGTGCTGAGTTGGATTGAAAGTGACTTGACACCTAGGCTGTAAGACTCTGCCCTGCTGTGCTGCACTGACTGAGCGATGTCGACCAAAGGAACAGGTCTTTTGCTGGTGGTGGTTGGGGGCGCTGAGTTGGATTAAATGGTTACTTGACACTCAGGGTGACAGTTAGACTGTGCACTGCTGTGCTGCACTGGCTGAGCGATGTCAACCAATGGAATGGGGTTTTTCACTGGTGGTGGTTGGGGGCACTGAGTTGGATTGAAAGTGACTTGACACTTAGGGTGACAGTAAGACTGTGCCCTGCTGTGCTGCACTGGCTGAGCGATGTCGACCAAAGGAATAGGGTTGTTCACTGGTGGTGGTTGGGGGCGCTGAGTTGGATTGAAAGTGACTTGACACTCAGGTTGACAGTAAGACTGTGCCCTGCTGTGCTGCACTGGCTGAGTGATGTCGACATTTTGGTTTCCGAGTTTTCTTCCGTAAGTTCATTGTACTTTTGTTTCAAAGCATGATGTTCGACTGTGAGAGTGTTGATGTGTTTAATTTCATCAGTTTTTGTGTTCAGATTTTCCAGTGTTTTGTTGACGTTGTTCAATTTCGAGTTGAAGGAGGTTTCAAGATCAGTTATTTCTCTACGAAGACTTCCTATTAGTTCTGAGAAATGTTTATAGTGATTATCCGACTGACCTGAAGTATTCTTTCCTGCTTGCAGTTGTCACATTTCCATGCAGCTTTAGCTTGTGAGTTTTTTTTAACAAACAAACTGGATAGAAAGTTCGGCCTTAATCACTCAGCAGACGGTTGGATACACCATGTCGAGTTATATTGTTGAATGACCTCACCTCAGCTTAAGGCATAACATGATCGACAAAAGTAACATAGTATTTTGTTTCCAATCCTGGTTGTTGGAAGTGGGCCAATTGATACATTAGTCCAGTCAAATGGTCGTTTTTCAGGAAACAGCCCCCAAAGAATTTTTCTCGACGGTTCTATATGTATTTTGGGGCGCTGAATTCAAATCTGAAATTTTCTGACACGCCAGTGGGCGGCTTCACCCCCAAAACCCCCAAAACCCCCAAAAACCCCTAAAATTTCGGACTTTCTTTCATTTTTCCATTGAATCTCGAAAACTTCTAGTTTTTGGAGAAACATTTTTCCTACACAATTGAAGATAATAAAATTTCCAATAAATTGAGTGGTCGCGCAGGATTCTACCATTTTTGGTTCCGGAGCTACGAATATTCAAAAAAGGGGTATTTTTTAAGGAGTTTTCAAAATTATGCAAACCTACCACTTCTACCCTATACAACTTGGATATTTTCCTAGTATAGATGAAAAACCATACATCACATGGAAGAACAATTAATTTTTAACAGGATTCCTTAGGAATTTTCAAATTTAGTAGTGGGGGGAGGGAGAAATGAGAAAAAATGAGAAAATGAAAATAATTATTTTTTCAATTGGCTGTAACTTTTGAACGGTATTGGAATCAAAGAATCGATATATGGGAGTGGAAAGAGGAAAAAATTCTCAATAACCATGACTACTTTTCGGATTTTTTATCTGAAGTGAGTCACAAGATATGCAACTTTGAATATGCGAAAAATTTGTGATACGATAATCATTTTCACAGTCTCGCATATTCAAAGTTGCGTATTTTGTGAATCACTTCAGATGAAAAATCCAAAATTTAGTCATGGTTGTTGAGAATTTTCTCCTATTTTCGCTCCCATAAATCGATTATGATTTCAATACCGTTCAAAAGTTACAGCCAATTGAACAAATGATTACTTTCATTTATTTTTTTATTTTCACCTCCAAATGTGATCGAATTATTACCTATCTACATCGATAACTGCGTACAATTTGGATAACAAATCCCAACCAAGCAAACCATCTTCTTTAATCTCAACATTGGCGATGAGAAATCTATGTTTAACCTTGAACTTGGGACATTTATTTGTAAAACTTGTGCTCCTATCACAGCTAAATTCATACCTGTCTCACCCTTAGCAACAGCTATCTCCTCTATTAGTTTTACACCTGGAATAGCCTCATTCAATATAGATATCTCCACTTTTCTTACTACATTCAACTCTAGGAATAAAGAGAGAGAATGAGAGGATGTGGAAGAGAGAAAGAGAGCATTCAGCAGTACAGGGTGGATACTATCAATAATAATGTGTTGCTTTTTTGTATGTTTCAGATCAAATCCATATTCTTATTTTTTCTGTCTTTTTTATGTAATATTTTTTCTTTTTATTAAATATTAATTTTTCTCTACTAATTCTCTGAAAAAAATGTAATTATACAGGCCTACATTATATACATTTTATAATACATCATAAATGATTGTAAAATTCTGATCAAAGTTTTCCTAGTTATATCATTTTGTATTTTGCATGCATTATTAAAATAATATTAAAGCAATCCAAAATAGCCATTATTTCTTGAATGAAAACGACTTTGTTTTGTCAGAACAACTAATTTAATTTATTGAAACAATATGATATACTATAGTGAGGTCCTCGTTATAATGGCAGTGAAAAAAGATAGGAAAGAAACGTTGGCGAACCTCTGTCTTGTCAATGCCTTCTATAGACGGTAGCTGATACAGGTTCTTTGATGTAATATTAAATGTTCATTTTCGTTTACAATAATCAATTTATATTCGTTTATCAATCAATAAATTATATTTGTCAATAATTTCATAATTAATTAACATAATTAAGATAAAATATGTTGTTAATTATTAATTCTACATTGTTAAAAGACGATCTGGCAACAGAGAAAAGTGAGCAAGAGCGCTATCCGCTTTGTTGAATGAAAGATAAGGATAGCAATACCATTGCTAATCAAACACTGCCATTATAACGTGGACCTCACTATATTTTCGCCTGTTACACCATTATCAACGTGTATCTCAAATTGTTTTCATAAATAAATTAGCGATTATAACAATATCAAGTCGTTTTCATTCAATACGGATATTTACCTGAATATATCACCATCACAACAGAACAAAAATACAGATGCTTCATTAGATCTGGGGAACGAGATCTAGTGAAACAGTGGCGTAGCCAGAAAAAAAATCGGGGGGGGGATCATAACATTGTAGTAGAAAGCACTTGAAAAACTTTAAGGACGACACCGGGGGGTTTAGTGGTATGGAATACCCCCCATGAAAGAAGCTAGAATGCTCAAATTTTGGCTTCAATAAAGCACTTCTATTTCTTTAGAAGAAGCCGCTGGAACTTTGTTTAAGGATATGCATGGAACTGAATAAACTATAATCAACTAGAGCTAAGAGCTAAGCTAAATGTTTTCTTTATAATAGATGGTAAAAAGTGATCTAGCTTTGAAGTGCTATCTGTAGTTTCTCTATGCCCTGCTATCTAGTCCCTACGCACTAGACCACTCGTCACTGTCTATAACAAAATAGCTCATTATTATTATTGCTATTGCAGTGCTATTCTCTCATCCCTTATTATATTTCTCGACTCACATAGTACAATATAACGAAAATATGGTATTAGGTGCCAGTTTTTGGGGCTGGTTCAGACACAAAAAAATTCTGGTCCCATTTCGTGGGGGGGGGATACATCCCCATATCCATCCCCCCTGGATACGCCACTGAGTGAAAATCGAGTGAATGAATTTACAGTCGTTTTCGAGGTTGAGTAGTAAAGAGGACCTAACTCCCCCCTCCCCCTAATAAAGATTTATCCGCCTAATAAAACTTGCTACCTCTAGCGGCACTCTCGAGTAGTGGGAGAAGCCGGTTGTTCTTCCTTGGCCGTTTCATGCCCGCATTCAGATAGGGTTTACGCGAAAATCTCCTTCAGTAAATTCAAATATGACAAGTCACACCGTTCGCATCGAATCCGCTCTGCGAGCTAAGAAAAGTTCTCCGGTCTGCTCAGCAAGCTGTGTGTTTGACCTGGTATACCTGATAACACAGGGAGACATTTATAAACTTTCCTCCCGCGTCGGTTACGGAGTCGGTGTTACAAGGTCTCAACTGTTAAGGCTAAAAGATACTTTTCACTGGTAGTATTTGTCAAAGTTTTCCAAGTTGTATACTATCAAGCTATCAAAATGAAAAAGTTTTTTCAGGAATTTATTTTGGGTCATTTTCTGTGAATTGAATAAATTTATAAAAGTTGATATTTTCGTTCCATTTATTTTGGGTCATTTTCTGTGAATTGAATAAATTTATGAAAGTTGATATTTTCGATCCATTAAAAAAATGACCAGCCAATCAACAATACCATCCTGAAAAGTTCATGAATTTATCTCATACCGAATTTGAAATGATCTGTTCCAAAAATGTAAACTTTAGACGCTCATATCTCAAAAAGTAATGATCGGAATTTTTTCCCCAGATAAAACTTTAAGTGAAATTGTTGAGGGTGAGGATTTGGTCCGTTTCATTAAATCACAAAGATTGCGCTGGGCTGGTCATGTTGAGAGAATGGCAGAACATCGAATGCAAATTATAAGGCCAGGATGGAGGGCAGAAGTGGAGGATGATCTCCGAAAGATGGGGGTAATAGCATGGAAACGAAAGGCATGTGACCGTGATGTGTGGAGGGCTCTTGTGCGAGAGGCTGTAAAGCCCGAAGAAGAAAACTTTTTTATTTTAATAGGTTGATAGTATAAAAATAAAAAAAATGAAAAATATTACCAGTAAATAGCTATTTGTATATCTAGAGTGAAAAGTACTGTTTTTTCTCCCTGAGGGAAAAGTTTGAAGCCGAGGGCAACAATTTTCCTGAGGGAGAAAAAACATTTTTCCGGCAACTGCGTAGTAGATTTTCTCGAAACGAAAAGGACTGTGAATGCATTCACTTGAAGACTTATCGAGATTTCGTTCACCAGATTAAATAATAATAATAATATCGAGTGACCTGACTGGCTCAGGTCTGGTGTCAGAGTTTTCAGGTCGCAACAGATCAATTTCAGGGCCTCTGGCATGACCTAATGACTGCTTTTTAGGCAGCCGGGACCGACGCCTTAACGTGTTCATCCGATACACGGGAGTGGCCCGAGATAAATATCTTACCAGATTAAATGAAGAGGTCCTGATTTTTCTTTGCTATTAGATACCATCGACGAAATAATCTGAAAAAAAATCTGTGCTATCACCTATCAGCAATACTACATTGCTTCCTGTTGATTGAATTATTGTTTATCAATGCTCAAATCGTAATGCATATTATACTGATATGAAATAAGAATCATCAAGTACCTTTTCACATTCTATAAGGCTAGTCGCATATTGAGACGCAACCTGACGTGGGTCTGATAGACGAGTTATTATCATTATGATCATATTATAATGTTCACACTGAGACGAAGCTAGCACATGTGAACATTTTAATATGATCATAAATATATTGTATTGAATCATCTTGCAGACTCGCGTCGCATCGTGTCCAAATTTTCGACAAGCCAATTGCTTCTTATATTATGTGCTTGAAAGCTTGAAAGTGGCTTCAACGAGTCGAAACATGTTGTGCATTAATCAAATATAAAAAGGGTACCCACTTGATTATTTTCATTTCTATATTGTAGTACCCGTTGTCCTATAATGAAAGGAAAAGTCAATATTATACTTATACCTAATTTTGTTTTTTCTGAGGGTGATGCCCACATGAGCTCTAGGCGTGTATGTGGGTAATGAGGCGGGTGATAATAAGAGATGATTGGACGTACAGTTTTAGGTGAGTTTTGAATAGGGTTGCCACCCGTACTATATAATAAAGTATTGTACTTTATTTGGAGGTCTTGTACTTTATACTTTGTAAGCAAGATAAAGTACGCAAAAATACTTTATTTTGCTCAATAAAGTTCTATATAATAAAGTACGAGGAAATCAAAACATTTTAGGTTAGTAGAGTGGCGAAGACTGTCAGATTTTAACTAAATATTGACTACATTTTTTCAGTGCATGTGATGCTGATGAGTTCAAGAATTTGTATAAAGTGGTTTCATCTATTTACTCCCATCCCTGCCACTTCAGCATTTGTGGAAATGGGTTTTTCGGTGATGAATAATAAGTGGAGAGATGAGAGGAGCAAAGCATCTTTGAATCTCATAACAAATAATGAACTAATGATTTATTCCAATTTGAATGTTGATTGCAAAGATGATTTGCAACTCTTCACCAGTAACAATTATTCATTGATGATGGCCAAAAGCAATAAGAAATATATTTTCAAGAATAACTTATTGATTTTTTATTAAATTTAAAATTCATTATTGAACTCATTTTGTATTCCATTATATTCATGTATTTTATTTTGAATATCCATTCAAAATTACTTTATTTGCATGGGCTACTAATAAAAGTTATTAAAAACATAAAGCACCCTTCATTTATTTTTTCCAGGAGCACATTCAAGCTAAAAAAAAACTCAATAATCAGCCTAGTGGAGCACTTGATAGAAGAAAACCATAAATATATTGATATGAATGCTAATATGAAGATTTCAAACGTTGGAAGCAAAAGCAGTAAATTAAATTGATGTAAAAGAAGATTTCATATCTACACTACAGCAAAATTACATAGTAATAAACTAATAAATATCATTTAATTCGATTTAGATAATCCCATTTATGATAAAATTATGCAAACCAAGAAATAAAACATAATATGGAGGATAGTCTTATATATGTACATTAATAATTAGTCAATACTTTTTTATTTAATCATTTTTCATTTGAACTTGAAAATGGCTAAAATAAGCTGAAACCTGTCGTTCTTTTAAAATATTTTAAATATTTCATATAAATAAAGGGTGCTTTATGTTTTTAATAAATCATTTTAAATTGTATTTTGAGAAGTACACATATCTTTGGCCAGAGTGCAATTTTTGGCATTAAATTTCTTAATCTTGTGTACCTTAAATTATTTTGCAATAGCCTAGAGTTGTTTAAATTGTTGAAGAGTAACAATATTATGCATTTTTTCAAGGAGTATAACTTACATTTTGAATTTAGAAGACCAACTCTGAAACTTTTTGAATTAAATAAAATGAATTATGTTTTTTTCATGATACTATATTAAAGAATTCTTCTGTATGAGCGTGTGCTTTGTAACAAATGAAATTAATCTATCTTTTTAATGATTTATGATTATTTTCGTCATACCAGTAGGCTATGTAATCAATAACTTTCCAAGCTATTATGTTCTTATAACATCGAATTATTCTATCAATAATAATTATAATGGACTCTAATAGTAATCAGTGATATTCATGTCAATAAAGTGTATTCTTGTGAGTATATCAGAATGCCTCAGAATGCTGACTTTTTTAAAATACAGGTAAAAATGACATGTACTTTTTTAAACCTAATGTACTATATTTTTTAGGCCTGTGATTACCAATGTACTTTATTTTTCTTAAAAAAAGGTGGCAACCCTAGTTTTGAACCACCGGGAAGCGATTTCACAACTCATATTCAGAAGGATGTTGGCTGTAGCGGTCACCCTTCCAAAGGGAGTAGCAGGCGCATAATTCTTAACTTATCTAACTGAATATATTCTAAGGATACGTTTATGTCGGAGCTGCGATTAGTGATAAAAGCTGCGACTCTAGGAACGCGTAGATAATACCAACGTGCTTTCTAATAGGCCTGTTTATGTCGGAGCTGCGATGAAAATCGATCTTGGGTCCTGACCATCGATAAGAGCATCGATAATGGCTCGGTCCATTTTCGAAGCTAGTATCAAGTTGTAGAATACAAAGTACAAACATGGACCAATATTTTTTCATGATTTGGGTTGATTTATATGTGGAGTTTCGTAAGCAAGTGACATTTTCTTTACTTTATTAAACTATTTCTTATTCAATTACAAAATTCTATCTTATTGTCAATGATGAAACATAATATAGACCTTGATGTATGCATTTCAAGAATAAATTCAATTGTTTCTATTTTATCAAAGAATATAACTTTCTTGTATAAACCTACTTACCTTAATGTTAGCATTAATCGCTCCTCTGTCATGATAGGACTTATGTGATAATTATTCCAGTCCTTTTGGAGATTATAGGAAACTCTCGTCAAAATGTGGTCGAAAGTTTCTATTTCCATTCTCATATAGTCAAAAATTTTTTTTTGGATGCTGTCTTAAATCTTTATACAAATGATGATACTCCCCAAATACATTCCTCTCCACATTGATAGGATGTGCATAATATTCACGTTCTCTACAAATTAGTAAGTAATGTTTTACTGTATTCGATGCAAAAATAAAATCTTCATCAGAGTCACTCATTATAGCATACACAAATTGGTTTTTCAATACATGAACTCACGAATCAAGCTTTAAGCACGACTGTCGGCATGAACAGTCGATAGAAGCTGAGCGCTACTCCCTACTAGCATTGCTTCTCTCATCTTCTCTCATCGTTGCTAGAATCGTTTATCACAGCTCCGACATAAACGTACCCTTAACAGCGCGACCACCGAGTCAAATCGCTCCCTAAATAATTAATTATTAATTTACATACTCTTAACATCTTCTTGATCAGCTCATTACTTTATACATCACCTACTGCTACTAGATAAAACTTGGCTAGATGAGACTGAGGCTGGTTGATTGTAGGTAATTCTTATGTCGATAAGATTCATTGAAACATCAGTAATTCAGTATTTCAATTCTAAATTTACCACATTTCTTATAATTTGCTAGCTATTAGTAGAATTGAAGGGACTCATATAGGTTGGTTAGTTGATTGGAGGTAATCTCTACTTTGATACGATAGGTAAAGTGGAACCTTAGTAATTAATTAACAGTTCACGATTATGTGAACTTTCTTTCTTGATAGATTCTTCAGTTTGTTGAGGATGAGGCCCACATGATATCTGTTCTTGTGCGTAGGCAATGAAAAGGATGATGAGATATGAGAGGTCTTAAAATTTTACAGTCTGTTAGCGGAACTGGCCTCTAGCAGACAGCTTTCCAATGGGACAACCGATAGCACGGCGCTTGATCTTCTTCTTCTTCTTCTTGATTAACGTTATCAAATCAGCACCTGATTAACATTGGTTTTCTATCCTTGACTGACAAGGTTATCTTATAGAAGAAGAAGAAGAAGAAGGAATTAGAACATAGCAATAGGAGAAGAAGAAAGAGAGGATGAATAAGGAGAAAGCACATGTGATGAGGAAGGTTGGCGTTCAAAAGTCGGCGGCAAAAGCTCAAATTCCGCATCACCCTTATCTACGTTATCAGCTATCCTCTATACAAGGCAGAGAATTGGCAACACTGTTCTCTTATATATTTTGCCACTGCGTGGACCTCACGAGAGTTTCACTTTGAACTGTCAGGTGTACTGTCTGATGGGGTCGGTAGGTTAGGTTAGGTAGGTGTGAATTCAGTCAACAAGTTTCAATATACTCCAAAATGCACAGGAAAAAAATTCAAACTATAATGTTTTCATTCACCAAATCTACCGTACTTGAAAACAATTTCATTGGATGAAGTATTTGTATGGCAAGAGGGCAATTGTTTTCTTAGATTTAAAATATTTCTTCCAAAACACTTTTTCAAATGATCAAACCTGAAGTACGCCCACTTTTAATGGTACAAGAAGTCAAACCCTCAGTAGCCCCTTGTAAGGGTATCGTAATACAAGGGCTACTGAGGGTTTGACTTGGAATCCCAAACGATATTTTAGGTTGAGTGTAACTGTCTAAAAGTTTGAACAGAATGACTGGAGATAATCTAGCACGTCTAGAAGATCAATGGAAAAGAGTGTTTACGAATACACTGTTGGTAGAAGTTGTTGAATGAATGTTGCATTGTTGCAATGAGTGAATGATGGAAGAGAAACACCCCTAGCAAATCTGTGACAACCCACTGACAGATTGATTGGCACCAACAATAGAACTAACAAAACTGATAGATAGGCACTAACAAAACTTTATCTTCTGTTGTGAAAGGTCCAAGAGGATAATTTCCATTCTTCTCTAAGGTTGGTAACAATTCAAATTAGAATAGCATCAAACACGTCTCAGTTGGGAAGGCGAAACCGGTTTTCCTAGCTAACAAAAGTGCGAGTAACATTATTTTCAAGTTCTCAAAAATAGACTGCTTGCCATTGTTTATGTATGCATCACTAATAGTGAATTACTAATCGAAGTTTGTGATAGAATCTCATTCGGGCAGTTCGGTTGAGAGGAACAAGGTGTTGCTTCATTATTCATTACCTGGTGGAGGGTTTCGAATCCCGTTGGACGTTTGATCATCTCATCAACACAAGAGCTCCACCCAGAACTATTTCAGCCTAAAGGCACTTAGTTTAGTTTGAATTTGATGGAATATGCAGCAAAATGTCATAGGAAAGTTGAGAATTTCTTAGATCTCAATGGTTTTCAGATCATTTCATTTAGCAGATATTTGAAACATATTTATTTCACCTATTGTTCAGTAAATGGCCACCTTTCTATTCCATATTCATTACCATTGGTTGAAAATTGGATTTTCTCAATGAATTAGCAACCTATTGAAATCGTCTCATTTCTCTGAAAGACCCAACTCAGATGACCTGTATTTGGGTCAAAACATAGTGGAGCGTCAAAGGTAGAGGACAGCGGAGAAGGAAGCCGAGTCTGTTGAAAAGTAATGTAGGTATTCAAATTGAATTTTTTTGAATTCAAATTCATTTATTTGCCAAACACAAAATACAAAAAAAGCTTTACAAAAAAAATATATAAACAACTGCACTTTATTCTTCTTCTTCTTTGGCTTTACAACCCAGTGCGGGTCACAGCCTCTCTCAACTTCTGCCTCCAAGCATCCCTGTCCAACGCTGCACTTCTCCATCTCCGCACACCTATCACTGAGGCGTCATTATTCACCACATCCATCCATCTAGTTTTTGGACGTCCTCTCTTTCTCCGACCGTACAGTCTTCCTTCCATAACCATCTTTGGCGGGTATGCGTCGTCAGCTCTCATCAGGTGCCCTGCCCATCTTAGCCTGCGTACTCGCATCAAGGTTACCACATCTGCGTGCTGGTACAACCTGTACAACTCTTCATTGTGTCGCCGGCGCCAGGCTCCCGATTCCTATACACCCCCAAAGATCCTCCTCAGGATTTTCCTCTCAAACACGCCAAGCATTTTTTCGTCTGCTAGTGTGGTCGCCCATGTCTTTATAGCACTGTATAGCAGACTGCTATAACTGCACTTTATAGCAGAGTTATATGTAGCTAAAATTGTATACGGTATAGCTCTCCAGCTACAAAGTGTAAAAGTAGCTTTTATGATATTCAATTCTGTCAGCATCATTATCATAGAGTAAAGAGACTATTCGATAAAAGCTAGATCAGCTTTCAAATTTGAAATTCATGCAAGTCTCAAGTGAGAAATTCCATGGGAGATAAATTTCAATCAATGTCATTCCCTGGGCATCAAAAATTTCAATCAATGTCATTCCCTGGGCATCGAAAATTTCAATCAATGTCATTCCCTGGGCATCAAAAATTTCAATCAATGTCATTCCCTGGGCATCGAAAATTTCAATCAATGTCATTCCCTGGGCATCGAAAATTTCAATCAATGTCATTCCCTGGGCATCGAAAATTTCATGACAAATCCTGTATTGTTTGCCTCTGGCATTACTTATAACCTTAATACAGCCCCCAACTATTCGAGCATTTTTTTTCCAGCTAGTTTACAGGATGCATGACCTCTTAAGAGAAAACCAATAGGAGCGGAGTAGACGCGCCTCATAAGAAGCCATGCATTCTGAAGACTCTAGTGAGATTAATCAGAATTCTCAAGTTAGAAAGCCTCAGTTGTCTAGTTATACACACATCGATTTTGAACGTTCAATTTTTTGCCATCCTTATAAATTCTCTTAGATTGAACTCAGCTAAGACATGATGTGTATCTACACAACCAAACCATGTGTTTGACAATCTGGTAGAATCTATAAGGACAAGAAATCGATGTGTGTGTGTAACTGACTTGACAACTACAGTTTCCATTCATCTCACTAAGGCTCTTCTATAAATACTTGTTAGAAATATTTATAGAACCCTAAATCTCACTATATAGAAGAATCCAACCTCACAATTAAATGCTTATCAGCTATACTAGGCAATACCGACCTGCACCGCTCTCTAATACCTTGCCAAAAAAAGGATAGAATCGTCAGACGCGCTGCAATGGGCCGCACATTCCCAAATATCAGTCAACACAATATGCATTTATAATCTAGAATATTTATTTCATCAATTTGTATAATATTTTATGGCAAATAAATCAATTTGAATACCAGCGTCACATAGGTTCACCAAAAACAACTACTAGGACTATCGGCTTGAGTTGACAGAGTGACATTTGCAACATAAAACGCCCTAAACCATGGCATATCTTATGCTATATTTTCTCTAGTGAAGGTCAATTTCCATTGCCACAAATCCCATTGACAAGTTGCACAACTAATCATTTATTGCTATATTCTGGAGACAGCTACATGTTTGGATACATTAATCTGTGGCAATGGAAACTGGTCTCAAGTTAGTAGTAAATGGAGTGCTACCTCGCCTCGCTCCAATATGCGCCACTCTCACTTCAATGTTGACTTTACTCTGTCAAAAGTCTATGCTTGCTTGCTATTCAACCATCAATCTTATACCGCTCAAATTATGTCACTTTATAGACATTAATCAACATAAATCTTAAGTCTGTGACCTAGATTTTAATAAGTTTGTGGACTAGTTCTTGAAGCTCGCTGCACACAGGGACATTAGTAGTGGCTACGCGAACACGGAATTAGAAATGTCCGCAACTCAAATGCACATGGTATTTCCAATTCCGTGCTCCCGCCACAGCTAGTGGACGCTACTATTGTCCCTGTGTGCAGGCTGCTTGAAGGAACGCTATTAAAATAAACTCTATACAAACTCGAATACGTTACTTCAAAATATGCTACCTTCTCGCGATAGAGGGACTTCATCTCAGACTGTATTGGGGGAAAATAAAATCTCAAGCAATGGTAATTAAAAGTCTCTGAATATTTCTATAAATACTATCAGTATATTTCATTCTACCTAATAGGATTCTGTTCAAATACACAACTCGGGAATAATAATTAGCCTCCCGAGTTTGAAAAACATTGGCAAATGATTGAATTTGTAGTAAATATATCCTTGGATACAGAAGGGTGGGGGTATTTTCAAGTCGACACAGAATGAATCATAATTATAAATTGGGTTTATAAAACAATAAAGCATCACAACTACCAGAATGTCATTGCTTTGAAAATCATAGCAAAAATGGACTGGCCTTGAATAAATAATGACATCTTGAGATCAATTCACTAACGAACAAACTCTTAAATATAATATTATGAATGATAAAATAAAAATAAAATGATGTAAACCAAAAATAAAATTTTATTACAAATGAATAAATCATGAAAAAATAATACGATGAATGAAAAAATCATAAGATGAAAATGCATTTATTTCGGTGAAAGTGGAATTATTCCTCGGTATTGTATAGTTGACTGCCGATTCCCTTTCCTGTAATATAAAAATTGGAACAACTTTTAGAGCTTTGATTCATTTTGCACTTTTTGAACAAGCCGTGCGTCTACTGCCAACTAGAGGTGCTATCTCATGCCTAAAACATCACCAACAAGCAACAATGGAGAGATAAAAATAATAAATGAAAAAAAATGGTGAAAACAAAACAAAATAATGATGAGGTTTCAAACAGTTCTGATGTGCACACCACAAGACAAGCAATCAAGTCACAGCAGGTGAGAAAATCCACAGTCGAAATGTGTTTAGAAAAAAAACAAAGCTCATAGAAGGATGAAGACAATACTATGATCAAATCAAGACGATGAATAAGACATCACAAGTGCAAGCAGAAGATTCAAACGGTTACAATCAACCATTTTAAAAGCAATCCAAGTAGGAGTTGCGTAGAGCAGTGATATTACAAGTTTGCAGAAGATTGCATAATATTAGTTGAAAATACAGGTATTTACAACAAGCAGACAAGACAACACTAAAAGAAAAAAGCTAACACCAAACCCGACAATCGAAGAAGAAAAGTCTCATTCAACGGTTAGAAATGAGAAAGAAACTACCCACTAGTTAATAATCATTCACAGTGTCATAATTAATCAGGATAAACTTCAGTATTACAAGGCTATCTAGAATAAAGATCGGTGCAATTTTAGTTAAGAAAGCAGCTACAGAGTTGAGACCATTGATTTAAAGAAATGATGACATAAGAATAGGAGTGCAAGTGTGTCAATAATAGCCAATACTGGGGCAACAGAGCTAACAAATCTATAAGGTTTGTACTTTACATGCAGTCAATTACTCATGTAAATAAACAATTTTGTTCATTACTTGAGTACTTGAAGGGAATATTTTTTTGAAATTTCTAGGATACCTAACGCGAAAAGATCTACGAAGAACCTTAGAGTTACTTTACAAGCCCAATTATCTTAGCAACCCCATATGCAGTACAAGCTGTCTACTATAATCTATTTTTACAAATTATTTCAATAATTACTGTTTACTAAAACCGTTCAAGCGTCTCCCAAATCTGGTAACATCACAGAAAACGATATTTCAAAAGCCTAAATACACGACTGATAAGAAGACATTATTAGAAAATAAATCGTAGATAAACGCAAGCTATAATAACACCGACTGACGGCGCAAATAGAACCATCAAGGCTCAATTCAAATTCACTTATTTTTCCTACACAACACACCGGTTCAATTTGTTTGTTTATTTTTCCTAAATACTCTTATCAAAATAAGTAAATTTACATAAGTATTAGAATATGTCTAATCGCAAGATGCATTCTATAACAAGCAAGCACCAACGCAAAATGCACAATAAAACATGAAAAATACAGTGGAAAACATCAACTAACCTGAATTAAACTCAGTTTGGTGGTGTATAAAAAATCAAGTTGTGAAGTAATCCTTGGCTGGAGATTGGCGATGAGCAGTAACATTCTTCCTCAAGTATTCTGAAGTACTCTAGGTCTTCTCTCGAAGCACTGAGATTCCTCTGCGCGGTCATACATCCTCCAACATTTCAATACACTGCAAAACAACACACACTGCTTAGACAATAAAATAATTAATACAGTCGACAAATAATACACAAAATGTAGTTGAAATAAGTGGTTAAGACAAGTCGTTTTATTCAACAGAAAAACATGGTCAAAACAGTTTGTTACAAACAATTCCTGTTTCTAAACAGATCAATGTTATTAACACATAACTCATTTTGCATTAATTCAATTTTTAAATCGGTAAAATATAACCAAAAATTCAAAGTCAAATTTCGAAAAAGTTTAAGAAAGTTGATAACATTTACCCTTGAAACCAACAGTAAATAACTCATTTTGTATTTCAGCTTAAAATTGATGGATTATAGTTAAAAACTTAATAAAAAAGCTATACAGTTCAGTCATGACTTGTTCAAAATGAACGGAGCAGTCAGATGAACGAGTGATCCGGATCACACTAATTTTTAGGATGCGACAGTGAACGAGACCGATTGACCCGGATCAGTAAAGTGATCCGAACTCTATAATAGATCAACATTCATCAAATTACAAAATAATTTTGCAAAACTAGAAAAAATCAATTGCAAACATTGAAATAAGTAGCAATTAGTCGAAAACAAGCAATAAATACCGTTGAATAGTTGATAAAACGTTTTTATGAAGTAAAATATACGGTACCTTATGCTATTCTCCGAATGAAGAATAGGCAGTTTTACATTGAAGTTTGGCTTTCAATACTGTATTATGATTTCTACGTTTACAGGAGTTGAAAGAGAATATAAGGAACACATTTTACAATAATTTAAGACTGAACAAAATAAAACAAAATAAAAAATTGCAATAATTGACGACCTCAGCACAGGAGAAGAAACAAACAGCAAAGATGTCGGCGTTCGGCGTTTCATTTTATTTCGACACCTGGGAAAGTAGTCTTGCCAACATAACGATGCAAAATTTCTCTATCCGCTCAATTATTAAAGGATAAAACTTGAACTTTTATAAAAGTTCAATTATTATTGAAGGATTCTGGTTGGCAGCAGCAAAAACAGCTGTCTACGTGACCCAATTATTTTCATGAAAAGAAAATAGAGAAGGGAAGTTTTTCCTATAAACAAGCAAAAAAAATTCCTCAGGTTGATGTGTCTGTTTTTACACATCAACCTGAGGACTTTTTTTTGCATGGGTTTTAACTCAAAAAGACCAAAGCACCCTCATCAAACCCGAGACACTCCATTCTACCGAGCAGAAAACCGTGTTCCAAAGTATCAAAGGCCTTAGAGAAGTCCGTATATATCATATCTACACGACCCCCAACATCCAAAACCCCCGACACCTTGTCAACAATCTCTAGAAGGTTCGTTACTGTTGAAACCGTGTTGGGATTGAATCTTGGATTGTACATATGAAAATAATTGCTTGTGCAGGATCCTCTCATAAATCTTTGCAAAAACATTTATAATTGCAATTGGTCTTAATTACTCGCTAAAGACCTGTTCCCAGACTTGAACACTGGTGTCACGCACAAGCACTTCCAGACCCCCGGAAATTCGGATTTACGAACGCACATATTGAAAATGAAATGCTAAGAGCCACACAAAAATTCCCAACAACCCTTGACAACAAAAGCAGATATTTTATCAGGGCCACCAGTAGCACGAGAGTTGAATGAAAACAGATCAGCAAAAGCATTAGCAATATCAGCACCCTTGTATATGTTATCATTATGTTTGATGAATTATTCGTTTAGATGAGAGAAACGCTTGTTGTTGACATATTTGCAGAACTCGCTTAAGTCACAACCAACCCTCTCTTCAATAGATGTTACATAGCTCGAGTAGGCTGTTGCTTCGACTCGGGATCGCACAAGCTTGAACTGCTGTTCATGGTACGTGGAGTAGTCAACCTATTTTAAACGTTTAAATCACTGACTATGTCCCGAGAGAACCAAGGAGGGCATTTTAGGTGCTTTTCCCTGACCACAGCAACATGACAATACAAACACATATTAGATACCTCTACAATTCCTCTACAGCAATTTCCACCTCCTGACTATTATAAACAGGATCCCAAGACACGGAATTCAAAGTACGATAGAGATTCAAGAAGACTGGAACTGCAATTGCTAGGTCATTGGCGACTTTTATGGGATTTTTCAACTTGGTATCCTATAATGCTGTTTCAAACCATAACAATAGAACACTCGATCTTGTATTGGCAAATACCGCCTTACCGTTGAGCGTCGTGAGAGACGAGCTGCCATTGGTGAACGAGGATGCCCATCACCCGGCTCTTTCTATATCGCTTTCTCTGGCAGAGAGGGTGAAGGGGAGTTGTCGGTCGGATGCAGGTGCGGCTAACTATAACTTTAAGCGTGCTGACTTCTTGAATTTCAAAAACTTATAACTTTCGATACAAAGCTCGGATCTCATCCTACTACACTTCATTCTTCTCGGCTCGTCAAGGCGGTCCAAAATCATGCATCACAAGTCAAATGCGGTCGGAATGTGTTCTCCTCCTAACTAGTCTCAACAAAGCTGCAAAGTCAAAAATTGTGTTAAAAACATTCCCTCCAAATTCCTTTTTAAATTAGTATATTGATGAAAAACTGGAGTTTTCACACTCAACACTAAAGCTGCTGCAACAGTTGTAGGGAAATGCGTAAAAGTGAGAAATTATACATCAAATTGAAGAGAATTTAATGCTCTATAAGCTCATAATAAACATGGATTTTTCCCATCGATGTTTAAATAAGTATAAGAGCATAAATAGAAAAAAGTTGGAAGCAAACGTGTTTTTTCTTCAAAAATGTCACACCTTCAAGAGCGGATATCTCGAAAACTAGAAAAGATATAAAAAAGTTGTAAGAAGAATAGTGTAGAAAATTATGTAAGCTTTATTTTTGTATATACCAGTTATGTCCGTAAGATACACAGTTTTCGTGTTATATGCGAGAAATCAAATAATGGTAACTCAAGCCGATAACTGCCGACTACTGTCTATTATTAATGTGTTGTTGGGGTGGTGAGAATGTAAGAACGGCACAATATGAGACTACTAGCGTAACATAACTTCATCAAAATCAACTACTAGGACTATCGACTTGAGTTAACAACGGAATTTGCAACATAAACGCACTATACCATGACTTACACTATCTTTTCTCTATGCTTTTATTCGTCCGATCCAATAACAGACAAGGATAGCAATGGATAGGTGAATGTGAACAGCCAATTACCTCGATGATTTTTTTATTGATGTAGATCAACTGGACACGGAACAGGTCGAGATAGAGCATAGCACATTTTTTGTGGATTTGCAGTCCATTCTTTAGATGGTTGCGCGCCTTTTCAACGTTCCTGCAGTCGTCCAGCTCCCAATCTGCAGCCAACTTAAACAGGATCGGAATGTCGCTGTGAGCTGCCAACATATGCACCAGCACTAGGCTGCCTGCAATACATATATATTTATTGCAATTTGATTCATCACACAAACATCGGCCAGTGTCACAGGTAATTACATAAACATAGTTTATTAGTCAATAAATATCACATCATTATTTTACTAAAACTATTCATTCTTGCGCATTATAACTAACTTCACATGGGTTGATGGTTAGGATTATCTTCACTAGCTTAACAGACTTCTTTCCACAATATTTATGGTTTTCTATTGAAAAATTAACGAATTAACACCTGGCGTAATTTTTGAAATAATAAAACGTTGACAACTTACAATTTGTCTGCAGAATTTGATGTAGGAAAGCCAAATTCCAAGATCGTTGGGATAGCTTAGTATTGCTCGATTGCACAATGCTGTAACATGGACAGCGATACATACTTCTATATGCGATTTGCTTGATGATGTTGATAGGCCCTTTTGCTGAAAGACAATGCACACATAGCACATACGTGAGTCTTTGTTTAATACAATTGTCTCTTGAAAAATGTATCTATTCTATGGCAAATGAACCAATTTGAATTATTGAAAAGAGTATTTATTCAAAAAATAAAGACAGGCAAACGTCCTATCCGTCCAGGCACCATTTTCAAGTCTCACAACTTATGGTCGAGTTAAAACTACTTACGACTTGAAGGGATATGCGGGCGAAACAGAGAAAGTGTTTGATGAGTGTTCAACACCTGGTCGGTTCCTCTCTGAAAGCACTGCATCGTCAACTAATTGCTAACCGTGCTTCTTTCTATGATTCTATTCGTCACTGTAGTTGGCTGCTCTCCTTCTCCATTTCTCTACTCTGCTTATCCCTCCAAGTCGCAAGTAGTTTTAAATCTACTATAACAATCCAATGACACACTGCTCTCTATCATATCCATTCTTACCATCATTTCACTTTTTCTTTATTAAAAAAAGCTTTCCAAGTATTTTTTTCTCTTTTCAAATATTAGTTGTAGTAACTTCTTGTTTTTGCTATGAATGAATATTATTATCTGAGTTTTATTTTTATGTTAAAAGGAAGCATATTTAGGTTGCTGACCTAAACATGTTATGTTTAGTAAATTACTAGGTTGTTAACCTATTAGTTATTAGTATTAGTTAACATATTAAACTAGTAATTTTATCAATGCAACTATCGAAGACTGGACAGCTGCAAACTCTCTTTGTCTCAACAAAGACAAAACACAGTTGTAGGAATTTGATTCAAGTGGCCGATGTAATATTAATCATGTAAAGTTTCTGGGCATCACATTACAAAATAATTTAAAGTGGGTAAAACATGTCAGCTTACTGTGTAGTAAGGTATCTAGAAGTATTTTCATGCTTAGCAGATTAAGGCATATTGTAAGTCTTGATTGCTGTTTATTATGCATATATGCAGTCTCATTTGGCATATGGCATTGTTGCATGGGGGAGAAATTCAAATGTAAAGAAGAAGCTTTTTATATTACAAAAGAGAGCTATTAGAGTAATTTGTAACAAGGATAGTAGAACCCATTGTAGACCATTGTTTAAGAAACTCAGAATCATGACAATTACTGCACTATATGCTTTTGAATGCCTGATGTACACAAAGAAAAATGTAAACAGTTTTCCAATCAATAGTAATGTTCACAGCCATTTTATTAGACAGGCTACAGCACTCAGAATGACTCAGTGTAACTACCACTTTATGTTGAATAGTTTTGAAGAGTTTGGAAAAAGAATGTACAATAAGTTACCAGTTGAAATAAAAGAGCTTGAGATTAGACAGTTCAAAATCTGTGTGAAAAATATTTTAATTGACTGCAGTCCTTACAGTAGGCTACAAATGACTTTATGTGATGTAATTTGTAATTTTTATGTCCTGTTCCTGTGATGTATTGATGTTGAATTTGCTTCAATTGACTAATAACCTTACAGTTTGAAATCCTTAATAATGCGATGCAATTTTATGACCTGTGATATATTGTTAAATTTTTGATTGTATATTTTTTGACGATGTCTTGCATTATTGTTTTTAATGTTCTGATAATAAACGAATGTTGAATCTAAATAGCCTATTGGTTATCCACAAATATGAAATAATGTTTTTGTTGGAATAATAATTGTTACCTGTTGTTTCTGATGTACTATTATGAATAAATAAATAAATAATACTATTGATTACCTGTTTCCTCGTTCTAACCAAGAAGAGCAAGGTTATCTCGTAGTCGATAAACTGCAAAATATGTTTCTTCTTCTTCACGCAATGAGCGATTTTGTTGCTGAACTCTGATCTCTTTGATTTAATTTTCCTGTTGATAAAAATTGAACAAAAAATTATCAAATATATCTACAAGAAATCATTGAAAAAGACAGTTTCATCAACTGGTCTGCAGCTATGGCAATACAACATGCTGCCTCCATCTCATCAAAACATTTCAACTTGGAAATTTTGTTGTTGGTTGATCTTATAATTTCTGTACTGTTGTACAAGACGTCCTGTACCAAGTGGAGATCATACTTACATGGTTGATGTTTGCATTGAATATATTTGATTTCAGATACTTGACTTTGAATATATTTAAATATTTTTGACTTCAGATACTGTTTTGTTGAAACATTTATGTAATTTAGCAATTTTCATGATATTTCTAGACAACATCCAAGTGTTTCATTATCAATTATTTTTGTTTGGAAGCAAACTTGGAAGGACAGGTGGCAAGTAGAATGTAACAACGTTTGAAAATGAAACAACTTGACGACCAGCGCCAGAGTGGGGAGAGGTGATTTGCCAGCACTCGCCTTTGCTTCCATCACTCACAAAGACGAGTGGCCAGCTGATCATTCACAAATGGTCACATTGCAGTGTAGATGGCAAGACCAACGTGGCCAAGCTCACCAGTTACTTGGCGGTAGTGTAGACTAGTCATGAGGAATTGTACCAACACAAACGAAAGCATGTGTTTTATGTTAAGGTACAATTTCTTAGCGGCGTCTCTGCCGCCTTAGCTAGAGCACATAACCTATAAATTCATTAGAATCGATGACTCATTGGAAATTCATGTTGTATGAACGTTATGGCTGTAGATGAATTAAAAGTGTTGACTACTACATTGCATCTACATTTCATTGAATCATCGAAACTAATGCCGCATCTACATGTTGCCCGCTTGCCCCAGTCTCTGGCCCAGCCTGGTAACCCAACGTAGGTCAACGAAGGCCAACACTGGCACTGTCGACATTGGCCTTCGTCGGGCCAACATGTAGATGCGGCATTATGAATTTATAGGTTAGGTGCTCTAACCACGGAAGCTCTAAATACTCATCTTGAAACGCCGCTATGGAAGCGCCCAAAAACAAAGCGTTGAATTGAATACTACAAAAATATGTAAAATATTACCGATTACATTACTTACTTGATTTCAGCCTTCGTAAAGAGTTGTAGCTTTTCCATCAATATTAATTCAAAAGGGTCTTTTGCCCTCGAAGTGACTGATACTGCCATGATGAGTCGTTTTACTGTTAATTGAAATTAATAAAACAAATTGATAGCTATACGAACTAATAAAAAATTATTCTAATCATTATTATTAATAAAAAAAATTCTAATCAAAAATTAAATCAAATGGTGTAGCCTGAACTCAAAGCTCAACATAAACACCTAAACCACAGAATAGAACAAAAAAAATTTTGAAATGCTAAAACTCTTTTGTTTTAAAAAGATAAGTGGGTGGTGAAAGCGAAATTGGAGAAAAGTTATTAAAGAACAAAAAATCTTGTGAATCCACGTGCAAAGAGCATAATAAATTTTGTAACGTTGAAATCACTAGAACATAGTCTGGTTAAAAAGTGTTTTAAAATAAAATTTAATAAACGCAAGGATAATAAATTTACTTGTAAATACATAAATGATGTTGCATTCATAGGCATTAATGGAAAATTTAATAATAGGATACATAGGAAAGACAAAAATGAATATTGAGTGTTTTATTTGAGAACTATGATACTTTATTGCATATGTATTCCAAGAATATGAATACAAATTGTACTGACTAGGGAAACAAATCTGAGACCATTTATATAGTAGTATGTACAGTGAGTCAGCTAAATTAAAAAAATATTCAGATAGGGAATTGATGAATCATGCAGATGATAAGAAGGGCAAGACATTGAAATTTTAAAATTGTCTTGAAGTATTATGTCTGAGATTGATTTCTGATTGACAGGTTTGTATGTGAATGATAATTGATCTATTTATGTGTTATGTTAATGGATGGTTCAGAGTTTTGAGAGTTGAGCTGTTGTAAGAGTTATGGGGCCTCACAAATCAGTTAAATATTTTCAGTATTTGAATGTTTTTTTTATTGTAATTAGAGATTATGTATAGAAAAATTGAATTTCAAAGTTTCTTGCAAGTGTGTTTCCTTAAATATTATTTTTAGATTTGTTTTGTAGTCATAGAAATCACAGCTCTAGGGTCTTTCTTGAGTGTGCGTCCTCAGATGTTTGTTGAGAGATGATTTCTGTATTGATTTGTAGTCACAGAAATCACAGCTGAAGGGTCTCTCTCCAGTGTGAATCATCAAATGTTGGGTGAGAGCTGATTTCTTTATTGCTTTGTAGTCACAGAAATCACAGCTGAAGGGTCTCTCTCCAGTGTGAATCTTTATATGGTTGGTGAGAGATGATTTTTCTGTTGCTTTATAGTCACAGAAATCACAGCTGAAGGGTCTCTCTCCAGTGTGAATCCTTAAATGTTGGGTGAGAGCTGATTTCACTGTTGCTTTATAGTCACAGAAATCACAGCTGTAGGGTCTCTCTCCAGTGTGAATCATCAAATGTTGGGTGAGAACTGATTTCCTTGTTGCTTTATAGTCACAGAAATCACAGCTGAAGGGTCTCTCTCCAGTGTGAATCATCAAATGTTGGGTGAGAACTGATTTCCTTGTTGCTTTATAGTCACAGAAATCACAGCTGAAGGGTCTCTCTCCAGTGTGAATCCTCAAATGTTGGGTGAGAGCTGTTCTCCATGTTGCTTTATAGTCACAGAAATCACAGCTGAAGGGTCTCTCTCCAGTGTGAATCATCAAATGTTGGGTGAGAGCTGTTTTCCATGTTGCTTTATAGTCACAGAAATCACAGCTGAAGGATCTCTCTCCAGTGTGAATCATCAAATGTTGGGTGAGAGCTGATCTCCATGTTGCTTTATAGTCACAGAAATCGCAGCTGAAGGGTCTCTCTCCAGTGTGAATCATCAAATGTTTGATGAGATCTGCTTTATTTTTTGCTTTATAGTCACAGAAATCACAGCTGAAGGATCTCTCTCCAGTGTGAATCATCAAATGTTGGGTGAGAGCTGATCTCCATGTTGCTTTATAGTCACAGAAATCGCAGCTGAAGGGTCTCTCTCCAGTGTGAATCATCAAATGTTTGATGAGATCTGCTTTATTTTTTGATTTGTAGTTACAGAAATCACAGCTGAAGGGTCTCTCTCCAGTGTGAATCCTCAAATGTTGGGTGAGAACTGATTTCCTTGTTGCTTTATAGTCACAGAAATCGCAGCTGAAGGGTCTCTCTCCAGTGTGAATCATCAAATGTTGATGAGATCTGCTTTATTTTTTGATTTGTAGTTACAGAAATCACAGCTGAAGGTCTCTCTCCAGTGTGAATCATCAAATGTTGGTGAGAGCTGATCTCCATGTTGCTTTATAGTCACAGAAATCACAGCTGAAGGATCTCTCTCCAGTGTGAATCATCAAATGTTGATGAGATCTGCTTTATTTTTTGATTTGTAGTTACAGAAATCACAGCTGAAGGTCTCTCTCCAGTGTGAATCCTCAAATGTTGGGTGAGAGCTGTTCTCCATGTTGCTTTATAGTCACAGAAATCGCAGCTGAAGGGTCTCTCTCAGTGTGAATCATCAAATGTTTGATGAGATCTGCTTTATTTTTTGATTTGTAGTTACAGAAATCACAGCTGAAGGGTCTCTCTCAGTGTGAATCATCAAATGTTGGTGAGAGCTGATCTCCATGTTGCTTTATAGTCACAGAAATCACAGCTGAAGGGTCTCTCTCCAGTGTGAATCATCAAATGTTTGATGAGATCTGCTTTATTTTTTGATTTGTAGTTACAGAAATCACAGCTGAAGGGTCTCTCTCCAGTGTGAGTCCTTATATGTCTGATGAGATCTGCTTTTCTTTTTGTTTTGTAGTTACAGTACTTGCACTTATGTTGTTTCCCAGCTGTGTGTATACTACAATGAAGATTTAATTCTCTGATGTTGCTGAATGCTTCACCACACAACTGACATTCAGTTAATTCACTATCACTTGTTGCATCAATCACATTCTTTCTTGCATTTTTAATTAATAAGTCCACCTCATTGAGGTCTTCATCAGAATCGTTGATCAAAGTGTTCCCAAGAGTTTCATCAACTGATCTATTGATTGAGCTTAAACCTCCTGGTCCGACAGAGTTTGATATACATACTCCTGTTGGTAAGCTTATACTTTCAGGATGTGTAAATAATGTATCAGAATAATTGTCTTCAATATCCACTAATGTTTCTGAGTGTGTTTCATAAGATTCTTCTACATTTTCAACTTTCATGTGTTCAGGTATAAAGGGGTAACAGTTCAGTCTATCTGTTGAAAGAGAATAGATGCTTTCAATGTGTAGGCCTGTATCATTTTCTTGCTGAATCTCCTCTTCTTTCACTGTTCCTTCATGTTGTTGGTGTTCTTCTTCAATCAGAACCTCTGGCTTGAGCACTATAATTTCAAATCGATGTTTTGAATAATTGTGGTCTAAATATACAACCTGATTATCCATGTTATGCTGAATCTGGTACTTTTCTTCAATGATGTCTTCAGCTTCATCTGGTCCATGAATTGGCCAATCACAGATGTCCATGTCTGGTCCTTGATGTTGAGAATGTGTCATTGACCCTGAGTTGTCTTGACCTTGACCATCCAAGTTGTTTGGCTGAATCTGGACTGGTCTGGATCCACTGTGGCATTTCTAGCTGTACTCTCCTCCCTGTAAGCAAGTCAGTGGCTCAGTTGTAGTATGTTATGTTGTGATTAAATAAATAAATAATGAATTTGGTTCTTTCAGGAATTGTTCAGCATACAATATTAGATTCAATTTCAAATATGGTATTGAATAAATATTTCATATTGTGAAAATTCCTATGAAAACCCAAAGTGTAACACCTTATGCTCCATCTATTACCTATACATGTGGAATGAATTTCTACATTGGGCTAGGCGCACACCAGTTAGTCAAGAAAAGACATGATCACACATGTTCAGTCACAATACTTCACATAGTTGCTTATGAAGACATGTCTTATTGCAATGACTAATCAGTGTGTTGCCTCATAAGCAACAATGTGACGTATTGTGACTAAATGTGTCTTATCATGTCTTGTCTTGACTAACTGGTGAGTGCCTAGCCTTAGTGTTTCTTCAAAATGAGTCACATAAACAAATCCTAAATTAAGTGGAGTGGAGTATCCATAGTGATGAAGTACATGTTATAATGACAGAGAATGATGATATGGGAAGATTGTTGATGATTCTCTGCCTTCTTCAAATTATCATAAATATACTATCAAACAAGCAACTTCTATTCATATGTTTGGATGTTTAGATGTTTGTATTCCACCTGATCTCGAAAACTGCTCTAACGATTCTCATGAAATTCAGAACATAGTAGGTTTATAATATGAAGATTCGATTGTACTAGGTCTCATCCCGGGGAAAACTCAGGACACTGAAGGACATTGAATGGATAATTATTATTCATCCTTAGAAAAACAGCTGATGGTCGTCTGTTGGTGATGGAAGTGAGTGAGCGAGTTCATGTGTGTGGGACTGTGTCAAAATTATGACTCAGCTGTTGAACTTTTGTGATCATTAAATCAGGTACTTAGTGCCAGTTGCAAAAAAGCCAGGTTATTTTCAATCCTGATTAATTCCAGTAGATCCATCTTTTTGAAAAGGTCTTCTCTGATTTGGTTCACGTGAAGTTAATCAGGATTAAAATTTAACCTGCTTTTGTGCAACTGGGCCTTTGTGAGGAAAATTTTTGCATTCCTCTGGGAATTAGTTACAATTTACTGTGACTGAATAGAACATTTCTGTATGAATGTTATTATAATATCTTCTTTTGTAGGTATTCAACAGTGCATTTTTCAGGTTAGGTAGTAGCTTATTTTCCTTATAATACTACATCCCTACACATTTTGAATAAAATGTTCATTCAAGTACTTACTTCGAAATCCATTATGCCTAATCAGATTGAATGAGTCGAGATAAATAATCACTTTCATCTACTGTAATTAATTGAAATGACAAAATAATCTAAAATCATAGAGGGGATTTGAATAGCCCTATCCTATAAGGATGAAAGCCGCGTATTGACAGACGCACATATTGGTGCAAGGCAAGCATTGGCGAGGCATTGTGGGTCGCACACATGCTTCGGTATTGAAAAATATATCTTATGGTGTGTACAGATATACGCGCCGCAAACATGAGCAATTCTCTTTTAATCAGCTGACTATATCTGTATTTTTACAGAAACGGTAAGATACAGATATTATATCTTTTTATAATAAAAAGCTTGGCATCAGCTGATTAAAAGTGAATTGCTCATGTTCGTGACAGATAAATCTGACTTGACACTGTAGAGCGACCCAACAAACAGCAACGGCACATGTGTTTTGTATTCAATCGTAGTACAATGTGCTACCTCATCCTCTCTTTCATGAGCTGTCTCATGGCACAGAATAAGTACAGAATGGAAACTTGTAATCAAACGCCTATCTAACCAATGCTTTTTACATGATGCTAATACTAGACACATCACGTGACCTTAGGAAGTTCCAATCCTGGTCTTCTGATTGGCTCGTGACAGTGAACGAGATCAATTGATCCGGATCATTAACGTGATCCGAACCCAAGGCGAATGGAGAAAGGAGGTGGGTCGGATTGAAAGAAAGTAGAGGGGGGCATGCCTGTGTGACGTAGCTGCAGTCCTATATAGCTCCTATAGTGAGGTCCACGTTATAATGGCAGTGGATAAAGATGGAAGAATAGCGATGCCGATTCTCTGCATTTATTAATAATATTTCCACACTGTCAAAAACATAATTGGCATCGTTGTGGACCTAGAAAAGGATAGTACCACCGGTTATGTGGAATGATAGACAAGGATAGCAAAACCACAGTTGATCAAATACTGTCATTATAACGTGAACCTCACTATAGACATATGACTATAGACATTTGACTATAGTGAGGTCCACGTTATAATGACAGTAGTTGATTAACTTTGATGTTGCTTTATTGTCTATCATTCCATAAAGCAGGTAGTACTATACTTTTCTAGCTCTGAAACGATGCCAAATCTATTTTTGACAGTGTAGAAATGAAATAAATCGAGACAGAGAATCGGCAACATTGTTTTTCCATCCTTATCCACTGCCTTATTTTAAACAGTCTACACACGTACGTTTGCCTCGGGTGAGCATACGTGTATGGGCTTGCATTCGCACGTCTGGACACTGTTCGCTGAGGCATGTGGGCGAACCGGAACCCTGTCGGTATTTTGGCATGCTCAAAGGCGCCTCGGGCGAGCACTGAATGTACGTGTGGACGCGATTTTGCCAAAACGTAAATATTGAAGGCGTCATAACCTAATCCCAATGAATTAGGTTAATGAATGACGAATGAAATTGTGATCCAATAACTAATTGTAAATTGTAGGATTTTTGTAATTTTGTAGGATATGTGGATTGTCAAATATTTGAATAGAAACATGCATGGAGTATATAATTTGTATCATGATTAACAAATTTAGAACTGTATAATTTAAGTGAAAATAGCTTCTTTACAGGGTTCCTACAAAAAAGTATAGCTCACATATTTTACTGTGGCTATCAAATCATCTTGTGTTTGTTTTATTATATCAATCAGAGTTTGTAATTAAAATTGTAATCTTCAATATGATATATGTTTTAGATAGCTAAGCTATCTATAGTGAGATTTATTCAAACTTTGAACTAGTATTCCTTGGTAAATCTTGAACCTAATCTTTTGGAGAATCTTGCTTTGTCATGTGTATGAGCAGAGTTAGTTTAAAATGGACAGCAATTTAGTATTTGATTCAATTTATGGCTAATTTCTTTAAAGAAGACTGTCAATTTTGGAGGACAGTGTCAAGTGCTTTGATTAGGTCATCAAAACTTCTGGAATTATTGTAGAAATTTTCTTTTTTGACATTCAGAATAGATATTGGAAACCAACAAATGAATCGCCTAATGCCACAAATCTCATAGTTAGGGCCAATCGTTCTTGTAAAGTTATTGCTTTCCTCATAATGGTATCATTTGTTTGAATAACTAGTTGAATTAGATTCATTGTCAAAATAATGTTTTGACATCCCAATAAAGTTTGAATTGTCAATCTCATATCTTATGTCATGTAGCAATTTATTTCCTTACTTCAACCTACAATCTTTCAACCCACCAACATCGTTTGTTAAGTTTTATTTTTGATTTTATTATACGAGTCATTAAAATAAATTATACAGCTGCATTTTGTAATAATATTATCTTCAATGATGGAATGACGCCATTGTTGTCATGATGTGGAAATTTACATCTACCATGTCTTCGTGTCGTCTGCAAATCAGATAGCTTTTTGAATTCCGAGGCATACGTGGAATGCGTCCACAAGGACGTACAGTGAATGCCGAGGCATGTATACATACGATTGTTCGCGCGAATCTGTACAGACGTACAAGGCTTTACTCGCGGAAAAACACCACCATATTCAAATTAAATATAAAAAATTATCAATATAAATAATAATTTTATTTCAATATAATATTAAAGTTTGTATAAGTAATAAATAGTATTCCATTTTATTCATCAATTTCAAGTAACTGGTCAAGCAGTCAACGGTTCGGTCAATAGAATTTTTCTGTTGAGTAGAGCCAGGATGATGATCATTAATAATATTAGAATTACTAACCTATAAAATAGATAATGCAAATTGGCCACCTTCTCTGATCTGAGCATATCAAATCTGAGCCTATAAATATCTTAATTTTGTTTCCAATTCAGTTAGATACCAGAAGATTTAAGAAAAAATGATATTAGCATTATGTTTTCATAAAAAAATTGATTCCCTGAATATGATGAAATTCCCCAATCTAAGAATATTACTAAAACTAATGATAACTATATCCTATAAGCCTATGTTAAAAAAGTAAGTTATGTGGTTTAATCATCTGAATAAGATTCTAAATTGATTGCAATTACAAATTTTACTTAAAACTGGCCATTAAAGGATAATTTAGCCTTTTAATGGGGGGAGCAAGATACCCCCTTTAGTAATTCTACAGTTGAGTGGTCTCACCACCAATTTTTATATAAAGAAATATAGGTGTTAGGTTAGACTAGTTTAGTATAAGTTGGGTATACCGTATTTTGAATATTAGTTGAGTCGAATTAATTCTAAACTCATCCTTCAGCTTATCCTAATAACATAACCTTGCACATTTTTACAATAATATTGTTGATTCACTTGTTGATCAATTTGAGTGTCAAAAAGTGATATTAACCTTAAATCAACAATAAATTATTGCAAAAATGCGTAAGGTTATGTTAAGCTGAAGGATGAGTTGAGAATTAATTCGACTCAACTAATATTCAAAATACGGTACCCAACAAATACTAAACTTAACCTTTAGCTTACCTTGGCTTTTTCTAACAACATAACCTTGTGCTTTTGCCCAATAATATTGATAATTAAAGGTTATTCTGAAGTAACTATTCAAGTAACTTTTAGCCCAACTTCACCGGAGGATAAAACTTATTCAAATTCCGATTACTAAGATAAATGTAACTTCCTAATACTGAAATTGATTCTATTTAACCATAATTATTATGCCTAACCTGACACATTTCTTTATAATAAAAGATATTGAAGCTGAGGCCAATCAACTGTTGAATAACTAAACTATTTGAGTATGGTAGCTTATTATTAAAGTAATAAAAAAAATGAGGCAACAATTAAGAAAAGGTTTTAAATAATAATCCTTTCTTAGCAAGATCTTATGTTCAAACGTGCAAGACCAATAAATTAATTATGTACTTAGATTAAAGTACTTAATTACGTTTTAATATAATTGTATCAGCTTCAATAGAATACCTATAGGCCTATTTACTCGAATGTAATGACTATTCAACATAGATATTATAATATAATAATTATTATAAACTTACCTTGAAAACACAACCGTAAACACAATACACAATACACGTAGTGTTTGATCGTTTCTCTCGTTTGGTCGTGTTTGGTGTGGCTGGCAGTAGATGGCAGTAGAGTAGCATGATTTAGCCACTGAACTCTATACTAACTGGAATGGACTAGCAACACAAAGAAAGTGAGGCAGCTGGTGAAGATAGGTAACCCGCATTGCTGTTGGATTCGTCATTTTGTAACACTTTGGCTCTTATGGAAAAATACATTGCACAGTTTCAATTTCTATTTTATTACTATATTGTATGTCTTATTCCATGGAAGCGTTATTTTTTCTTTATTGAGCAGTTCATTTTTAACTTTGTGACTGCAGTAGTTTTAGTATTGTCAACTTTTCACAAGCAAGGGAATAACTTTGGGCCAGATTTCAGAGAAGCGTATCATCTATTTATTAAACAAGGACAAATATAAACTGTCATGAAATGATTGGGAATGAAAAAACAGGCTCATGATCCTTATTATTCCAATCCCGAATTTTGTTTGTACACAGTCCAAAGGAGAGCTGTGTTTAATTGAAACTATTAAACACAGTCTTATGTTTATTTTGATAGGATATACTATTGTTTTTTTGGATTATATGATTTATTATTATTGTTGAAGGAAAGATTTATGATTTATTGTTTAAGGAAATATCTCAATTTAATAATATAGGCCTACTTACAGCAGGCTACAAATGTAGAATTATGTAGGTGTGCATTGGTGTAATTTCAAATCATGTAAGAGTGGGAGTTTCAGAAATGAAGCAAATAACAAAGAAACATTTTATCATATTATATGACTATGATAAGCAAACAGTAAAATATGCTACATAATTACCAGAGTACAATGAACAATTTGAAATTGAAAGGTTTCAAAAATTAATTACAATTCAGCTGATAACAATCTCATATTTTTCACAATAAAAGTAGGTGAATAAAATGAATTATGTTGACTCATGATGATTAATAAATATGATGATTATTAACACAGGATTAATTGATATATAATGATAGCAATGCACTAGGTATTCTGATAACATTTCAAATCATATAAGTGTGGGAGTTTCAGAAATGACGCAAAGAAATCTATAGAGAAACATTTTATATTAATTGTATTATAATTATGACCATATGATAAGCAAACAGTAAAATATGCTAAATAGTTATTATAATATTGTAAATTGAACGATTATTTATTTGAAACTGAAATGTTTCAAAAATTAATCACAATTCAGCTGATAGCAATATCATATTTTTCAAAATAAAAGTAGGCTACTAAAATAAAGTAGGTACCTAAAATAAATTATGTCATCTCATGATGATAACACAGAAATTATTAATCATTTGTATTTATTCTTTTTTGAATAAGGATTCATTTGTTCTTCAACTATGTTTTTTTATTTTAGATGCTAATAAAGTAGGCCTAAATTTTCAATTAGCATAGAAACTATCACAGTATACTAGGAATAAAACCAAATTTGTTGTTTCATTTTTGGTCAAATAAACTGATCAATATAGAAAAAAGTATTGGAAATGCATGTAAAACAAAAAGGTTTCATCAAATTAATTAATAGACTAAAAATGTTTGACTAACCTGTGAAATGGTATTTCATTTCCTTTAACATGCCCATTCTTGCATCCAAATGCAACACAATACATCACCATTTTTCGGTCATATTTTTATTCAATTCTACGCATTTCACAACAAATACATCACAATATTCAAGAAAAAAGGTTGTGATCTAATACTGATAGCCCTAATACTCATTCAAATCCATTTTTCAACTTTAAAAAAGAAAAATCGTACTCAAGAGCTGCAACAACCTGCTTAAATGTATGAGTACGAGAGAGAAGGGAATCCCACACGGTATGCCTGTCTCACTCACTCCGCCTTACACACTTTTAGCTGTAGCTTAGCATTGGACAGCCCGTTCCAGTTAGTATAGAGTTCACTGGATTTAGCAGGATTGAAAATTAAAATCAGAACCAGAAGCCTAACTCAAACTCGTTTCATATTATAAAAACACTGATTAGATAAATAATAGATCAGCATCTGAACATTAATCAAGAATATTGACCAAATTTGAGTTTTATATATTATCAAGTTACATTAGAAGAATGTAATTACAGACATTTTTACATTTTTATCAGTTGGTACTTGATGTCGGATGTCATACGCAGACGAGTAGCGCGACTTTCAAAACCAATGTTTTCAATTTATAAAACTTTTTTTCTTGAAAAGTGAAATACCGGTATTTGATCATTCTGTACAGTTGATTGATGACGAATACTTCGAAAATATTAGATGGCAAGTTTCCAAATTGACAGAATTAAGTAGAAAAGTGAGAAGTACAATTTTGTACACCGAAAGTCAAGTAAGCTATATGCAATTTTAATGGTTTTTGTTTGATTCGATTGAATAATGTACAAAAAAAAAAGCAAAAATGATTTTTACTCAAAAACTATGGCTCTAATCAAAAATATGATCTGATTAAAAAATGTTTGCAATGCATTTCTACATCTAGTACACATAATTTCGCCTTGATTTTTTCTTATTTAAAAATTGTGATGGCTAAATTTTCCAAGTTGTTAGTGATAAGAGATTTGAAAATTCATTACTCCTCAAATATTTATAATCTAGCTTCCCTTCGTCCTAAAAATAGAATAACACTCAAATATAGTTCATGTATGTCAATTTCAGCCCAAACCCCGGCTTATATCACAAGTTGAAAGTATATTCTCGCTAAATTTTGAAGGACCGTTGTGATGGCCAGGGGTGGAATATAAGAGCGTGCTTTACGCTCTATATTAGATGTCATATAGGTTTATATGTGTGCCAAGTTTCGCTTTGATCAGATGAGGGGTTGAAGAGTTACGAGCGCCCAACGAAATAATGAAGAATATTATTGGAAGAATATCTGTTCATCTCTCTGTGTCAAGCAGAAATCTCCTGGTATCTCATTTTTTCTAATAAACATTTATGTTGTAATGATGACCTCTATAGTCTTTTTATCTAATAGGCTAGATATCTACCACAATAACATCAATATCACTATACTATACAGAGAAGGTTCCTATATATATCCATGATACGTCCCCAGAACATTCTCAGCAAATATGCAAATATCTCAAATCTATTTCAGCAATGAAATTATATTTGACGGAAATATACGTGGGTAACTTTTTAAAGTTGTCAAGAACTTCACAAACTATTACAATATAAATATGGATAATTCCACTTCTATTCATATCTCAACAACAATGTCAAATTGATCAATTCTGTGAATGCCATTGTGTTTTACAATAGAAATTGTATGGATGATGTGAATTTCATATTTCTAGCTCGATCCCTTGACTCAACTCAGAAAATTTTTATTTTGTATCTACAGTAGGCCTATGTCCCTGGAAAGTTCTCAGCATATTCATGCAAATAGCTCAACTGAGAATGGTAAATAACCAAAACTGGTACCTATCTCAGTTTTTAAATAAGTCAATCAACTTCACCACAACAGAGAAGGTCCATGACACGTCCCTAGCATAAATATGCAAAATATCTCAAATTTATTTTGGCAATGAAATTCTGTGGTACCTTCTGAGAACATGATCTGCACATTCTACAAGTTCTGGGATGTTTACAGAAAATGAGAAATTTATATGAGTTTTTTTGTAAAATTTCACAGTGTTTCTTATTTTGTTTTACATGAACATGCAATATAATAATAAAAACTTAAATTTTGTGTTGAAATTCTTCTATGTGAATATCCATTGTAGTTCCTCAGAATATCCCACATATCCTAGGACATGCTCATGATATGTCCCTCGAACATTCACAGCATATGTGCAAATATCTCGAATCAACTTTGACAATGACTTTCTGTGGTACCTCCCGAGAACATGATCTGCACATTCCTTAGGTATACTGTGATGTTTACAGAGCATGAGGAACTTATGTGAGATTTCTTGTAAAATTTGACTTATATAGTGCTATATAAATATGTTTAACATTCATCTAATATAATATCTCATATCAGAAAAAAAATTGTCAGTAGATGGAGCTTGGGATCTAAGACGCACTTTTTTGCTCGAAATCCCCTCCCCCCTCTCCCCCCTCGTCCATCCCGCCTCCCCTTCCCCCCGCCGGTAGGGTGGGGGGTGTTCTAAAAATAGATTTCCCCTTCCCCTTGCCCAGTGGGGGTGAGGGGGATGAAAAGAGAGAGATATATCTTTCTCTCTCTCTTTCTCTCTCCCCTTCCCCCTGCCCAGTGGAGGTGAGGGGGTTGAAAAGAGAGAGATATATCTCTCTCTAACCCCTTCCCCTTGTCCAGTGGAGGTGAGGGGGATGAAAAGAGATATCTCTCTCTCTCTCCCCAGGTGAGGGAAAAAAAATTTCCCTTTTTGGAGGAAAAATTCCCTCTCTATACTGACAGATTAAAGTGAATCCATATTGCTATACTGACAGATTGAGGTGAATGCTAGATGAGGGAAAAAATCTCTTTGAGAAATTCCCTTGGTGACAGATTAAAGTGAATTCATATTTCTACATCTAATGCCATACTGACAGATTGAAGTGAATCCATAATGTTATACTGACAGATTGAGGTGAATGCTAGATGAGGGAAAAAATCTCTTTGAGAAATTCCCTTGGTGACAGATTAAAGTGAATTCATATTTCTACATCTAATGCTATACTGACAGATTGAAGTGAATCCATTTCGCACTAATGCTATACTACGATGGGAGACTCAAGAGAGAGAGAGGAGGATACGGGCCCCCCTCGCTTCTCACAACCAGCAGTCTAGGCAGATGCTTTCTCCTTCTTTTACTCGGGCCATCTCTTTCCCGCACCCTTCTAAATTCCTTCTTTATTACGAAAGGGGAGTGAAGGAGACAAGAAGTAACTAAGTTCCATTTTGATCGAGCGTTCCTATACTGTACTAGTGAAACGTTTCTCTCTGCCCCAGCATTACGAAAGGCGAGTAAAGGAGATAAGGAGTAACTAAGTTCCATTTTGATCGAGCATTTCCTATACTGTCAGATTAAAGTGAAACGTTTCTCTCTGCCCAGCATTACGAAAGTCGAGTAAGGAAGAATGTTATACTAACGAATCTAGTATAAGTTCTATAATGGGTCATATTATGCTTGCTTTCCATCTGACAGTCAAGAGTTCAATCAAACTGATTATGAATGTGTAAAAAATTGAGCTCTTTTGCTGTACAAACATGGCAGTCGTTTAAGTGTTTTCTCTGACAATATGTGTTTAGAGTAAAGTGACGCGTGCACTCGCTCGTGGGCGTGTGCCTCATCTAGACACATGCGCTCTGCTCCCTGTGAGGTCCCTTTCTAAGCCCGATAACTCCTGCACCGAAAACCGTTACATTCCATTACATGAAAAAATGTCTAAATCGATTTATGTGACAAGTGTTTAGTCGTTAAAGTTACTTCACTCTCTCTCACACATCCTTTTACAAGATTTATCGATATAGTCAGAAATGTCTAGGGTGAAAACCATAGGTTACTTCACTCACACAAGTGTTTATACAATCAATCACGGAGGTGTAGACTGAAATTTGAAACTGTAGGTGTTAAAGTTCACTCTCTCTCACACATCCTTTCACAAGATTTATTGATATAGTCAAAAATGTCTATGGTGAAATTTGAAACTATAGGTGTTAAAGTTCACTCTCTCTCACACATCCTTTTACAAGATTTATTGATATAGTCAAAAATGTCTATGGTGAAATTTGAAACTATAGGTGTTAAAGTTCACTCTCTCTCACACATCCTTTTACAAGATTTATTGATATAGTCAAAAATGTCTATGGTGAAATTTGAAACTATAGGTGTTAAAGTTCACTCTCTCTCACACATCCTTTTACAAGATTTATCGATATAGTCAAAAATGTCTAGGGTGAAAACCATAGGTTACTTCACTCACACAAGTGTTTATACAATCAATCACGCTCGTCTAGCCTGAAACAACATATCGTTCACTCTCTCTCACACAACTCAAGATTTTATGTTTTCGGACCCAATATAAAGTCTTTATATTTGACCAAATCCATTTTTTCTGTAATAATTTGCACTACCTGATGTTTGGAAAGGTTATGATCTTCTGCCTCAATCCAATTCATGTGGAAAGACACCTCGGCATATTTGGATACAATGTCAAGTGCGATTCTGTGGATGAATAAACTTAGGTACTCAATGAATGGAGCCGAACATTGCAGTCTCATGACAGTACCCTCTTCCAAATTTTTAATTGCCTCAGCTATTTCATCACGAACGCTTTTCACAGCGACTCCCATCTCGTTTTTCTTAATAAAATCTCCAATATCATTTTTAGTTGCATACTTTTCTGCAATTTGATTAATTAGAATAGCAATAGCATCTTTTGTAATGAACTGTTCAATTCCCTCCATAATATTAGCTTTTATTGCACTCGCCATTTCAGATAATCGTTTTTCAAACTCTTCCTTTGTTAATGAAGAACTAATCAATTTCTGCAAAGTAGATTCTAAATATTGCTTATCAATTGCCGATGGCTGTGTTTCATTTACTTTAGTAAAAATTTCTGTACTAAGTTGTTTCAATTTAGTATTGAGATAGTTTCTGTCCAGCACCTCCAAATTCTTAATTTTATCTGATACGGCTTTTAATTTTTCATCTAAATAAGCTTTATCAACTTTATCGTTGTTAATACTGAGCAACTGAGATGAAAAGCTGTCTGTTAAAGTTTTCACTTCTCCTAGAGCAGATTCTAAATTTAGTGTTCTCTCTCCAATAGCTTTATCAATATTAGCACTGAAATTTTGTAATGTACTTAGAATATGTTCTCTTTCAATTATGCTCACTCCAATATTCTTTGTATTTTCCGAAACGAGTTTGGTTATTTGCGAATCTAAATAAAATTTCACAGCTTCACTGATTCCTTGTTGATTTATCGATTCGATTATCTTCTGTGTTATCGAGTCAATATCACACGTAAGATTAGCAAGAGCTCCGCTATCTGTATCAATTCGTCCGAATCGATGTAGAGTCATCGTGACACTAAACAATTAATTTTGCTTCTTTTAGCTCTTCAATTATAGACGCGATCTCCACATCATGCCCACTGTTGCCACTAGCTTTTGAGGAATAGAGTAAATTTAATCTTTCCACTAATTCGTCAAAATTATCAAAGTATTGATAAATTCTATCATGAGAATTATTTTTTGCAAATTTCAATAAACCCCAACCCTTCTTTTTACTAATTTTTTTACTGGGAAATAACTTTTGAATCATTTGCGATTTAATTCCCTGATTTCGTTTAACATAGCCTCTTCGATCTAAATGTATACCTGTAAGTGTTAAGATTTTTTTATACTTATCCAGATCTCTCTCATTATAAAGATTTGAGTTTGGTCTCGCACTGAATAATAACTCAAGTAGACCATGTGTTAAACGAAATCTTTCATTATTAATATCTATATAACCGTTATCGAATATTACTTGCTGATTTCCAATATAATACACATCATCTTTAGAATTATATGAAATTCCATAACTGATTGAATTATTCAATTTTTCCGCATGAAACGTTTTTAGATATTGTGACAGCACATCATCGTTTCTGCTAGAACCAAGTAAACTGTTTTCAAATTTAGTCGAGCTTAAAAAATTGTCTGTTGAACTCTCATAACTCTGTTCATCCCCCTCTCCATTATCATCAATTTGCATACTCTCCTCTTTTACTTCTTCCTTTTTTGGTTTTACACCAGAGTGTGAGAATTTGTTTTTTCCCAGTTCAATTATGGGCTCTATCAACGGGGAGAGCGTTTTCCTATTATATTCCTCCGATCGCCTTTCAAAATTGACTAAGCTTTTATGCTTCTCTCTAATTACTTTTCTCAATTTCTTAATCTTTTCGATTAAACCAACGTTCTTTCTATTCAGTTTTCTGCTGCTGTATGACAACATGTCTGCACAAAGAATTAATCTCTACTGAACGGTAAGAAACGTATTGAGCGAATCTCGGTACTTGCCGCTATTAATTCCACACTCGGTCATAATAGTTAGAAAATTATGAGGTTTACGATTCCAAACTGTATGACAAAGTTTAACGAAATCTTTATAAGAAATATCTGCTCCAACATGATCTCTGTGAATTAATTTCAGACTCAATAAATCTACCTTGAAGATTATAATCATATTCGCGTTGTCCCTAGTGAAATGTTTCTGTGTAGCTCCATAACTCTGAATTAAATATGCAGTGTCAATATTACGATGTCGTCCCATGGTAAAATATTCTCTTATTTGAGGTACGTGATTAAGTTGGAAGTCGTCGAATATGACAAGAGAAAATTGTTGAATTTTGTTGGGGTGAGGTACGGTATAGATTCCGAATTGCTGTTTATATGAAATTCAATACCCTTCATTTTTGAAAAGACTTTTCTCAAAAACAAGTACTTATCTTGATACTCGCTCTTCGTGTGCAAGTATATAGTTTTAAATCTCAACCCATTCTTTGAAAAAATTAAATTAAATAGTAAATTGGTCTTGCCACAACCTGAAGAGCCTATTATAAGGATCCTTGCATTATGTGGTAATAACTTACCATTTTTACACCATGTTGGCATTTCTTTCTCTCTTATAACATTGTCGAAATTTACTATTGGAATCATGTTAGTCACGTGTACAGCATGTGATCTGATAAGGAACTGATAAGTTATCAGAGAGGATCACAGCACATGGCGCTCTCTTTCCCGCACCCTCTTCACGAGAATGCATCTGTTGGTTGAGGCTTAGCAAATTACGAAACTTGAAATGAAAAGCAATGTTTGATGAGGAGCTATTATATTTTCAACGAATGTACATCATGATATTTACACTGAATGGAATGTATTTGCAATAGATTATTTACAATAAATGAACATGATATTTACAATAGATTATTTACAATAAATTTACATGATATTTACAATAGATTACAAAAGATTATTTTTCATCTAATAGTTGATCCTTACTAATATAACTAGGTGTTGAAAACCCAATCCATTTCACTAACAATCCTTTTTTATCACGTTTCAATATTTTTTCAATCAAATACACTTGTCTCTCCGATTCGTTTAATTGTGTTTTTTTAATTTCTTCTGCATAAAACCTACCACTAATTACTTCTCCGTTTAGATCTCGTAAGCTATACGTTACAGGTTGAGAAGGAAATATAGAATGAATTACAAAATACTCTGCGCTCCAGTTTATGTTATAAGATTTATCGAAAAGAACCCTTTTCTTTGAGATTCGTACAACATCTCCTAGCTTAAATTTCGGTTTTGAATTTTTCAATTTATATCGTCTATTGAATGCAGAATTCAATGACATTAAAACATGATTACGATCTTTTTTCCCCACATCTTTAGGTTTCATTCTTATGGATGAATGCATTGTTGCATTATAATCACGAACTAAACTGTCTAGTTGCGATATCCAGTTTTTGGTTCCATGTTCAGTTAAATATCTATAAATTTTTGCTTTAAGTGTTCTATTAAACCTTTCAACTATGGAAGCTTTCTTATCGGTAAAAACATGATAATGTTTAATACTATATCTATCTAATAACGCTTTAACTTTTGAATTAAAGAATTCTGTTCCCTGATCTGTTTGGAACAGCTTAACTCCTCTATTTTTAGAAATAATTGGCTCGAGAGCGTTAAATACAGATTGGCTTGCCTTGTCTTTTAATGGTACACAATATGCAAATTTTGAAAAACAATTAATAACAGCTAAGATATATTTGTAACCCTTATTAAAACGCGATAAACTTGTCATCTCAATGAGATCGGCTTGAAGCAAGTCTTTTTCACTTTTCAACTCATATTTGCGAGTGGGATAGTTCACACGCGGCACGCTATGAAGCTCTAAAGCTAACTTAGATCTAATAATATTCATGATATAGTCAAATCAGTGGTGTCGGATGATTGTCATGGGACATACTGAGCAATCAGTTCACAGTTGGCAGTCTATAATGTCCAAATGGGAGAGTATCAACACCATTCTCAGCAATATACCTCTTATCATCATAAGGGCTCAAACAGATTTTTGCACATTCAACCTGATACATGGTGTGATTATAGGATCTTAACATATTAAATTTTTCTACATGTTCACTACGTTCAAACAATGATTTCTTATATAAATTAAAATTAAGTTTTCTACATTTCACTCCGCTCTGTACACCCTTTGCTATACATTTATTTACAGGTTCTTCATTCTCGTTACATACTAAAAATGAGTAAAGTTTGGATCTAAGTCCAAGAAATTTATGGACAGGTTTTGACCTGGACTCATCCTTGAACTTTCCTACAACTTTATTTCTCTCCATGGAAAAGCAAGGGTGGGAAGGTGGATAGTTAGAAGTATCGAAAAGGGTCAAATTTTCTCTAATCAACTGATACACATCTTCGACTTTTAGGTTTAGAAGAAAACTGTCGGTGTCAGTCATACACAGTTCCATACGATCCCACGGTATAATTTTTTGTAATTTACAATAGAAAAAATCGTACATATGGAATTTACTCAACTCCAGTACGGAAAAGCCAGAATAGACAGGCTTGTTCATTTTAAGTTCCAACTTACGAGAGAAAACCGCGATCACGTTCGGACTAATTATTTGCCAGCGTTTACATAGTGGATTTGAAATGTACTTATCTAACCATTTTTCATCCGTGATAATTTTAACATTCATTTGCTTACGACTACTTTGAATAGTTTTTCCATATATCAAGTTACAACAGGCCTTAAAGAAGGATATTTCAAATTTATTTTTCGCGTTCTGTCTATTCCGGATATTGAAGTAGATGTAGCTTTTCAGCCACCCTACAGGCGGGGGGAAGGGGAGGCGGGATGGACGAGGGGGGAGAGGGGAGAGGGGATTTCGAGCAAAAAAGTGCATCTTAGATCCCAAACTCCATCTACTATTGTCTGTTGAAATGTATTTCTGAGAATATTCTATGTAGGTCTTCTGAGCGTCCCACATGACCTGGGACGTTTACAGAATGTAGGGAACCAAAATAGAATGTCCCAGGGAGGTTTTGTGCTGTGTGGGAAGGGAGAGGTGAAACACGAAAAATCATTTCAACAAAAAAATGTTGAACACAATACAAAAAGTTGAGAAAATGCAAGTATGGGAACAATAAATAATACCTTATGCTTACAGTCCGGGTCATGTAGCTTTGCCTATCGGCGGAGGGCCACTAGAGTACAATACTAACCATTCAAAAACATCCAACATAGGCTATGTTTGAAAATGTATCTTTCCATAAGCAACAGATCCTCTTTTGTAGGCCTATCTTCTCAAAAGCAACGGGTTGCATCCGAAAAGATACACAAGAAGCTTCAATGTATCTTTCCATAAGCAATTGATGCTCTTTTATATCTTATCAAAACATAGGAGCAGGGTAACAACTGCAGGGATGAGGTATCTAAGGAGACTAATAAATCGTAGGCTGCCGTAGGAGGGGAATGAGATAGTCTGAAGGGAGCTGGAGGTGAAGCCTATCAGAAATAGAATGAGGCAAAGCAGCTCAAATGGATTGGACACCTGGAAGAGCAGGGGAGGAAAGACAAATTGAACCGGTTTTTGAGACCAAACCTGAACGGAGAAGGCCCAGAGGCAGACCTTGATTGGGCTATGGAGAGACAGGGAATGGCAAGAGAGAAGGGATAGCAGGTAATGAATGACGAATATGTGGGAGGATAAAATGGTGTGGAGGGGATGGACCGAGGCTTGAAACCACCCGACGCTGAGAGGGTTAGAAAAAGAAGAAGAAGAATATTTACATTTGAGAGATGTAAACTGATTTGAATACCTGCTCCATCATAATCGTTGCCAAAGACGAACAGTTTTTTCTTATGCCGATGGCTACTTGTACAACATAGAGCGGCATCAGATTGTTGGGTGCCCCTGTCAGATCTAAACTGAAGGATGAGCTCCAACTGGATTGAGATCACATTCATCGCCACAAAAGTCATATAACTCATCCTTCAAATAAATAAAGATGCAACACAAAAACAGAGTTAAGATAGATGCGAGGAGCAAAAAATCAGGAACACTGACTCATCATAAACAGTACGATTGTTTGTGTCAGAATTGCCGGCTGGGACGAGCACCCTTCAATCGGCTAGCTCTACCTGGTTGTGGGTTCGAATCCCACCGGTATAGGCATGGACGTTTGATCAGCTTATCACTTACTCTAATCATAATAATACTAATTCATAATTATTTGTTCAAATCTTTTCGTTATTGATAAGATGATACCAATATGAGTTTTTTGCTTAGGTAAAAATATCATTATCATATGCATCAGCAAGCATTGACAACAGTCATGTACATTCAACATTAAAATATAACATTCATATAAACATCAAGACTCAATAGCATTTCAACATGATTAATAATTTAAAAACTAATTAATATTACACAATACTTAAAAGCCGACATAACAGAGGTTTTATTCATGTATTATTTTTCACATGTTAATTTTTTTCCTACATTCCTACCCCCCCCCCCCACCAATTCAATTCATTTATTGCAAATTTAGAATATTCAAGACATATTACAAACTCTTTATAATATGACATATCATTAAAAATATAAATAAATAAACGTAATTATTATTACACAACTAAAATATAAGATCTAGGCATCACCATAGACTGTTGCCATTTAATGAGTTAATTGGGGATTGTCTACTACCAGTATAGAGACACTGCTGAGCTATTATCAACAAGCCTTTGCACCTTGTCCTGAAAATATTGAGTGATTGAGCCTCTTTCAAGTGGATTGAATACTTTTTACCTAAGCAAAAAAACTCATATTGGTATCATTCTATCAATAACAAAAATATTTGAATCGTTATTATAAGACAAGTTTAATTCTATTCAAATTAATCCTACAATCATAGTTTGGATATGTGCGCGAGTACAGGTGGTGAAAATTTATTTTTCATGGAGACAAAATAATACGGTACCTAATCGTATTCTTCTAGTTTCAATCTCCAGCGGAGAAGTTTGGAATTTGGTTCTTTTATTGAGAATAGCCACTGCAATGGTTTGTGATCAGTATAAATTTTGAATTTTTGGCCGTACAAGTAGGGACGAGAGTATTTGGTTGCCCAAACTATCGCTAATAATTCTTTTTCTATTGCCGAATATCTGGTTTCGCTTTCGTTCAGGGTTCTACTAGCATAAGCTATAGGTAAATCAGCACCATTTTTCTTCTGACTCAGGATAGCTCCTACTGATACGTTACTAGCGTCTGTTGTTGATAAAAATTCAGATGAAAAATCAGGATATTGTAAAATTGGGTCATTACACAAAAGGGTTTTGCAATATTCAAAGCATGTCACATAATCTTTATCTTCAACATTAATTTTGGTTTCATTCTTTAGGCGTTTTGTTAGTGGTTTGGTTACATCTGCGAAATTTTTTATGAATCTTCTGTAATAGCCTAACAGTCCTAGAAATCCTTTGATTTCTTTAGTAGTTTTTGGGATACGGTAGGAAATTGTTGTATTGCTCTTATCTTTTCTGGGTTTGGTTTTACTCCTTCTGGTGTGACTATGTGTCCTAGATAAGCTACTTCTTTTCTTAAAAACTCTGTTTTGTCTGGCTGAATTTTAAAGTTAGCATTTCATAATCCATCAAATACTTCTCTCAATCTTTTGATGTGTTCTTGGAGACTGGTAGAATAGATTATTATATCATCTAGATAGACAAGACATTTTTCGTTCTGAATACCTCTCAAGATATTGTTGAGTACTCTTTGAAATGTAGGTGGGCTGTTTTTTAATCCAAAAGGCATTCTTAGAAATTCATAGTGACCTGTATCTGTGGAAAAAGCTGTTTTCTTAATACTATCGGGATGCATTTGAATCTGGTGGAAACCACTTAATAGCCTTCTCTGATTGGTTGTCGTGTATTTAATCATTGAAAAAAAATTGAACATACTTTTGTGCAACTGGGCCTAAGACAACCAAATAGTTTTTTTGTAAGATTTAAAATTTTCCGTGTCAAAGCAGAGGAGCTCATACTTCATAAATGATAACAAGAAAATATTCTAATAGAATTCATTAGTTCAAGTCGTTCATTATTTTACTGAATTCTATTAGAAAATTCATTAGGAGAATTGTCTCTGACAGAATTTGCTAGTCCGACTGCCCATTTGAATACCATACCTCCAAAAAGAGTATTCCAAAAGGAAGATATATTCAGTATCAGTATGGGAATGTATGACTATCATTCATATGAGACTGCATGCTCTCTCATCATCTTTATTGAAAGCACCTCTCCTTCATCACTTCATATATTCATTTTCACCATCACTTTCACCATCAACTCTATTAAGGAGTGTTTAAGAAGTAGTTTTCTAACTATTATTTTCTTTCTTTTCAAACGTTAGTTTTAGTATCTTTTTTTTTTATTGAATTGTATACTGTACTTATTGTTGTGTTAAGGAAACATATTTGGGTCATTACCTGTTGTTTCCGATGTGATATTGTGAATAAATAAATAAATAAATAAATAATAAATAAATAAATAAATAAATAAATAAATAAATAAATAAATAAATAAATGAATAAATAAATAAATAAATAAATAAATAAATAAATAAATAAATAAATAAATAAAAAATAAATAAATAAATAAATAAATAAATAAATAAATAAATAAATAAAAAAAAATAAATAAATAAATAAATATTCATGAGTCGATGCTTTTAGGTGATAACTTGGAAAATTTATATGTTATATTATTTGCTAATAATTCTATGATTGGTATATTGATTTTTTTTTCAATAGCCCTAATTTTCAAATAATTATGATTGATTAAAAATTGGATAAATAAGTTTTAGTTGTAACTGAATGTATTCAGAGTACTGAACACTAATAAAGAAATTTTTTTTCCGATGAATTTCTATTATTTTTGGACCTAATATACCATGAGAAAGTGTCCTAGGATGTATAGTTTCATACTGAAATGACAATTAAGTAACTCCAATTAGTGGTGAGTAATAATAATTGTTATATAAATGTTTTTTCAATAGCCAGAGTTTACAAATATTCATGATATCATGATTGATTGACAATTTAATAACACTGCGCTCTAGTTGTAACTGACTGAATTCACATATATTTTCTATGTTTGGTTTTGAAGCATCTGAATTCAAAAATCTACTCTGTAAAATAATTAAGGACTGAAAATTTTGTGAAGCGAACAACTACAAGACTTACCCTATTTCGGACTATGTGTAACCTTATCTAAATTTGGGAGAGAAATAGCACAAAGCCACCTTATTTTTCCTCTCCCTATCATTTTGATCATCTACTTATGTATGAATCAATAAAGAATAAAAAAAATGAACAATAATGAGTGATTTTCGGGAATTTAATGCTGGAAAAATTGTTTATTAATTCCTTAATTTTTATTATTCACATGATAAAGTTATTATTATAATTTTATCAAATTATCCATCTATTAGCCTAATCATTACCGTATAAAATTGAATTAATTTGTAAAGTCAAATTAAAATTTTATTTTTTTGATCTACAGTTATTTCATGGCCAACGTTCTTCATAGCCATTAGACATTTATTATTTATTAGCTAACCACTTATCATTCACTACTTACAATATTATTCATAAGCTTTTGTTCTATCATTCATTAGAAATAAAATATTATTCTTTACTTTGATAGTTATTTCTATTTGGATAAAAATTTTCATCCACATATATTATGATATATGAGATACAGATTAATTCGTGTTGATTTCAACATTCATCAAATGTATTTGTTAAAATACAGTCAAACCTTTTCACATCGTTCCTCATTATATTATCATTTTTACGTCACAGAAGGTCTATTTATTGAAAGTATTTTTAGTCTATTTCTCTCTCAGGAATTCTCTACTTATTTCTAGATATTTCGTTCATGATTAATTTCGATAAATGTATGTTTCATTCATGATTGATTGTGGATTAATGTGATATTTTTATATGGGATTAAATTTTATATTTTTATGTTTTTAACAGAAACGAGAGAACGTAACGCGAATTTCGGGTCCAGTCTGCTACTAGCCAACTCTCCTATGTCTCAAAAAATGGTTAATGGCAGTTTTGTTGCTGTCTTTGATAATGGAGGTGCAGTATATCAATGCGCAAATGTATTGTCCAATCTGCAAACACAATCTAAGGATAGTCCAGGCAAGTAGAATAATTTATTTATTACAATATCAAATAGTGATCGATGCTGTTTTCCATGATGAAGCAATTGATAATAACTCTATTGAAGATTCGACATGCATTTCCAGTATATAATTAGACCTACTCACTATTGAGTACGAAAAACGTGAGTAAATTCTATCATTAACTGAAAATACATGTCGTATCTTCAATAGATTTGACAAAAATAGAGTTCACCCATTCCATACGGAGTCTCGCAATGGAACGACCTTCCTAATTTTTAAATGTGGTTACAAAAAATATGAGAGATAGGTACTAAAAGCGTTACTTCATTGCTGAACACACTGTGCAATTTTGCTTATGTCATTATATTTACTTTTCGCCACACTGCACAGAAAGCAGCTGTTTTCCAGTCCCTACGTAGATCTGAAAGACATTGTTTGCAGACGACTCTCGTCTGACGTCAGAACAGGTTTCTTTCCGGCCTAGGCCGGAAAGAGTACCCTTTCCAGCCGCTAACATGGGACTAAGAAAGGTGATCAAAAAACTTTTCATTATTCAATAATTAAAACATTTATAATAATATCATCTTATTGTCTTTGAAAGAATAAAAAAGTATAAACTCAACCTCCCACATAATTGAACATCATCTTTTAGGTTATTTAGACAAATCAGAATAAAAAATAAAAATACTTGGACAATTTTCTGATATTCAGATTACCTCAGATTTGCTAGAGCTATCACCTTCCACTTCTGCTTTCGGAAGTGCTTAGTAAACAACTATTCTCATATATATATATATATATATATAATATATATATATATATATATATATATATATATAGTTTATTTTTGTGTGTGGCAAAAATGTTTTTCCGGCTCTCAATCTTTTCTAGTCCTCGGCCTATGGCCTCGGACTTGAAAACCGATTTCAAGCCGGAAAAATCTCATTTTCTGCTCTAGGTGCGAAATATACTATTATGTAATTTTTTTAGATACTGTTGAAGGTACAGGAAACAAGCCTTCATGATGAACACTTCATATTTTGTCATTTTCATATTCACTCTTCATTTCAGGTTTCTGATTATTAAGACACAATAAAAAGTATCAAGTGCCCTTAATTTTTTTGAAATATAACTAGTTTCAATTCTTCAAGAGCCATTTGACACTTGAGGATTGCTCTTGAAGGGCTGAAAATAATAGTGTTGCAATAAAATGGATGGTACTAGATAATTTTTTATGTTTCTATAATTTCAGTTTCACGTTTGAAAAATAATGTTCTTTAAAATTCGACCTCCATTGTTGACTTATATACGTAGGAATTTCTCAATAGTTTTATTTGTGTCATTGGCTTTCATTGTCAATGGCTTTCACTACCCGATCGTCTACAAATACGTCCCACTTAGAAATAAGTGAACAAGTTATTAGTGTATTCCTGTTAAGGGCCCTACACACACACATCGATTTTTTGCCGTCCTTATAAATTCTATTAGATTGAATGGAACTTGACAAACACATGATCACATCATATGTCTGTCAAGTTATGTTCACTCATAATAGAATTTATAATAAATAAATAAATATCTTAACGTCTAAAAATCGATGTGTGTGTAACTAAACTCAACATCACTTCAAATGATAACAGATTTCACATCACCTCCACCATTCAATAGGCCTACACTATTTCATTCAAAAGAAGTAGAATTCATTCAAGATAATTATATTAAAATTTATCGACTGCCTATCTACAAGTTATGTTAAGTTAAATCTATATTATATTAAGGAAAGAATTGGTTTATTTATACACGTACGGGATAGGAAATTCAAGAATGATGCATCTGACGCGTCTAAACTACTGGACTGATTAACTTGAAATTTTGCATACAGATTCTTATTTATTAACCGAGGATGTTTATAGGCCTATTTTCAATTCTTCGAGATTTCAGTAAGTGTAGCCTTGCGGAGCACGGGTTACCTACTAGTATGTAATAAATGAATGAGTGAAATCTATTAAAATTATGTTTCGTTTGAAAACGAATGAGTAAATGTTTGTAAGAAAGGTTTAATTTGAAATAAATCATTTTTCTTTGTACAACAAATGATAAACTGATTCCTCAACATTATTTCAACAAATGAAAATTGAATTACAATTATAAATCTAGAATCTATTCGCTTGGCTAAATATCTACTTTGTGATCGCACTTGAAACTTTTATAGGGATAATTTTAATATATTTTATAAACCTACCTTATTTCCTTGGCCACGAACTGCAAAAATTGCTTCTGGAGTTTTCCATTCCCAACGCACTGTACGTAATGGCACTGTACGTAAGTGAATAAATTCATTTATTGAAGTAATTTGACTGCTAGTCGTTTTATTTAATAACAAAAAAGTTTAAAGTGAAAAAGCACTCACATTCTTTGATGTGGCGACGTCCGTTACGTGCTGGTATCGCACATTTTCAAGCCAAACAGGAACTCAGGAGTGAAAAACTGAACTCAGGAGTTCCTGTTTGGCTTGAAAATGTGCGATAACAGCACGAAACGGACGTCGCCACATCAAAGAATGTGAGTGCTTTTTCACTTTAAACTTTTATAAAATTTAATAGTAATAATAATAGTGGAAACAAGATGGATAACCAACAACAAACAAAAAAGTGATAAAATAAATACTATCACTAGGCTTCTTGTTCATGAGCATGTGTTTCTATATTCATATGATTTATTTTCTTGAACTGCAGAAAACTTGACACAAAACCAATTACTAAAAGAATGCAATCTGTAAAAGTAAGAAATTTCACTTAACTTTCACGACACAAAGAATCTTTTACCCAATTACAAAAAAAGTTAAAAAAATATTAGCTTTCAAAAACTAAAACTAAAAACTGAAATTTGCAGTTCTAGAAAATCTTATAACTAACACATGATCATGAACAAGAAGTTGCTGATAGCATTTATTTAACATTACCTATTTTACTCACTCACTTGAAAATGACATTACAAGTCGAAACATGCTGTGAGAAGTGAAATAAAGTTGAAAAAAGGGTACTTGGATTTTATTTTTGTGTGAATACGAACAGCCGTTACCCAGAAAGTGAATATTGTCCATTAAATTTGTAAAAATGCTGTGCTCAAGCTTTTCGTATTATTTTCCAGAATCACAATTTGACGATTACAGTCCTATAATCTTCATAAGAGCCGATCACTTTCGTTCGATCAGCAAGACTATATATTTGAAGAGAAAAAAAACGGAGACCTGACCTCGCCAATAAAATACAATTCGCTTGTTAAAGCGAAAAAATCAGAGATGTGCAAAAAATGTGGTCACGAAATAAGTGCAACTCATAAATGTGTCGAGTAATTTGATTTCATTCCAGTGGTGTGTATCATTTTCATGTCAGCACGATTTTATAACAGACGCTGATGTAATAGTAGGTGTCGTATTCTGTAGTTTAAATACTCCTGTAGACGTCAGTTACGTCTACCACAGAGGATAGAATGTAACATTCTATACATTTTATGTTACATAACAATTAAAACAATGTAATGTCATTATAATAATAATTACATTATTATAGTAATAATATGTTATTAGAACAATTACAATGTAATGATACATTCTATACTCTCTGGTAGACGTAAGCCATATATAATCGATTCATCTCATTAAAAGTTCTAATATATGCTGCTATTTTCATTAGGAAGATTAGAGAATAATTAATGTGGATTTCTCCTGCACATTGATGACTATTCAAAAATGTATGGAGAGTCAATGCATTTATGAGGAGCAATCTGATACCGTATGCAACAATACAATTATACATAGATTAATCAATGTGGAATAATATAAATAAATAATAAATCTATTATTTATCTAATAAATAGCAATAAAACTTCATTCTATTTGATTTAATAATCAATTAGAATTAGTCAATAATTGAATTATAAAATATCCTAGAATCATGCAATTTTGCCCTTTTTTGTGTAATAAAGGAAACTAGCTGTTTCACATTTTGATTTTTGTTTCTGATGCTTTTCAAATCTATATTTGTAACAGATATTGTTTTCGTTTTATGTTATGGAAATGTATGGTATCCTATCAGTGCATGAAGAATAATTATTTTTATTATGAAAAAGCCTATAGCTTTATATATCTTGAACTATGTGTTTCAAATTTGATTCATAAATAAAGGTGTATATAATTATATGCTTTAGTTCAAGAGTGTCTATATTATTCATAGTCTTTGAAAAATTATATGATTATATGGATACCTATATTAATAGTCAATATTGGCTAACATAATAATGTTTTCAAATTTATATCGTAAATCAGTTTCTAATATTCAATTACAATATGTAAATTCGATTACTTGATGTAGTTCATCTACATATCAAGAAAATCTATAAATAGAAAATAATATTATATTGAAATGCATATTCAAAAATATTTATTCTACATTTACTATAAAATGATCAAGTTTTTGAATAAATAATATTTATTTTAATAATGTGAATGTTGAAAATTTTAAAAGTATTTCAATCGGTGTTTATCATCATGAAATGTTATGAATGTTGTGTAGACAATAAATTTTGTAAATAGTGATTTTGAGTAAAAAATGATGGCGCATCCAGCCAAGATATAACAATTACTCTGATTAGAGTTCAATCAAATTTCTACGTTTTGAATCTTCATTGACAATGATAGAAGAGTCTGGAGAGAGTGCATGCTTTATATGAAATACTTCAAATTTAGTAAATTTTATCGAAAAAAATGATGTTACTAAATAGTTTATCTGGTAAAAATCTCTTCCACAATATACTTGGAACAACATAATTTTGTAAATATATACAACAAGCTATATAATAATATTAAGATTTTATATAAAAATTTCTACCAATTTAATAATTTTCGTATAAATCAATTTCATTTATTATGTATATCAATTAAATAAGTTTGGTTTCTATCTCAATCGAATTTAGTTTGAACAATATGAACATCGATATTTTATCGATAAATTTATTCTGTTCATATGCAGAGTTTTATATTGTAGCCTATGGTTTGTATAGCCAAACAATGTAAATAATTTTCTCTTATTATCAGGAGCTTTTCAAGCATTCAACTTGAAAATCTACTGAAATAAAATCTTCTAAGTGACAAGAAATCAATTGATATTATTATTTTATGAGACTCTTTTAAAGTTCTTCTATTCTAATGCTGAGCATGCCAATAAATCTCATGTAGATATGAACGGTAGTAGTGTACAATCTCTATTCTTGTAGAATTGCAAAAAATGTATGTGAGTATCTATAATACTAGAAGTAACAAAGTAATTTCACTTGTTGATTTTAATGTTTCAAAATTTCTTTTCAAGGCTTTCACATTCTCAATTTTGATAAATAGATCAATCCTTTTCTTAGAGAAACAACACGAGATATTGGAGAAGCACAAAATGTTGTAGGTAATGATTTTCATGTAAGGTTTTCTCTTGTTCATGTAATATTATATATCATGTTTACTTATCATTTTTAATTAACTTGCAACCTATCATTGTAAATTTACTACTCAACCCATAAACTTCAAACTATTATTATTGTGTAATATTGTGTAAAACAAAATATATAATATACTGCATGTTGAGTGTGCTAAGTTGGTTTTTACTTTAATATTGTCCTTGTGACCTAGTTGATGTGCTTGGTAAGCTGTTTTATTGAATTGGATACAAGATAACTACCTAACATTTATCAGTACCTACTTCGGAATGATTTCGATACCCTCTCTACGTTTCATATTATATCATCTCTTCCCTCACACCCACACTCAATTGAACATACGGTAGCTCGTGAAATGACCAATTATTGTAAGTTGTTTTTAAGTACTAAAAGTAGAACTTTGCAAACTACAAAATACTTTTTACTGCTACAAATACTCTGTAACATATAGACCAGAGAATTTTGTATCATTATAGCTTATAAATTTCTATTGAATTAGTCAGATGGAGGTTGAAACATTTCACACCGAAAGAACACCTGATGTCTACTACGGCTCTCAGAGAAACAATGTGCAACTTCAAGCCCTGATATTGACTAATGTAATTATTTCATCCTTGTTTTCATCCTTACTTATAGGTAAACGCAGCAGAATAGAATGTATTTTCTTCTATGTTTTAAGTTATTATGTCAAGTTTATATACAGGAGCGGAGCGACTCCTATCCGAGTATTCTTTTTTTTTGTTTTATTAGGAGAAGTACACCCCACTCGGGCTTATGCCTAGGGTTGACCGCTTTTACTTTAAATTTTTCATATTTTTTCTTTGTTATATTAGCCTATATTATGTTTGTGGAATAAATTAAATGATTGATTGATTTCTTAGAGGTAACATCATTTTAATTCCAAACTTTAATAACTCAAGTATCAGCATTATGTAAACTTAAATTTTACTACTTTTTACTTTAAATTTTTCATATTTTTTCTTTGTTATATTAGCCTATATTATGTTTGTGGAATAAATTAAATGATTGATTGATTTCTCAGAGGTAACATCATTTTAATTCCAAACTTTAATAACTCAAGTATCAGCATTATGTAATTAGCGCAGCATTTTTGTATTTGAGTAATCATAAAATCAGACATTAAGTACTTCAAACAAACTTGTCTCTACTAAATAGATTCTCTTAATATTAATCAATCTTGAATAACTGTGAAATATGTATAAAATGAACATAAAAACGAATAATGAACATAATAGATAACAAAATGGGTAGCTTATGTTATTATTGATAACTTCTTGAATCCTAATCCTTCACATCTTCACATATTTAATTCTTTATTTTTCTCTTCTTATTCATGGAAATCATCTGAAAAACAAAAAGAATCATAACAATTATCAATGTAGGGCTCTACGATATCAATATATCAATCCACACTACAAAATAAATAGTCTATGACGAAGTTAAAAGGAAATTTGTTTACAATACAGTAATAGCTATATAGGCCTACACACCAATGGTGAAATGAAAGGCAATGTTGAAATTGCTATTTGTGCAACTTTTTTGCAAAACCAGTCATTGCCAAACAAGATTTGGCTGAACTCAACGAACAAAGCATATATATAGCGGTTGAGTTCGACCAAATTCAATCTCGTTTGGCAATGACCGGTTTTGCACACATGTTGTCAGACCACCACATGACACAGTCTCTAAAAAAGTTGCTTCTGGTGATATTGATGTTTGTCCGTTTTTAGCCTCACTCAAATCCCTTGATTTTTAGACAGTTTTCAAGCCTTATTGCAAACAGAACATTTTAAGTAAAGCATAATGATCAATAAATGATTGATTCTGAGAGTTCTGTGCAACATTTTGGTGTTGGATAAATTAATGTTCAGGGTATAACGGGGAGCATGTGGTTTTAAGTAGATTTGGGAATGGAAACAATTTTCATGCTCTCTTTACCCAAGTGAGTCAGACCAAGGATGACACAAAAATATAATAAGTTGAATTTGAATTGTTTCAACTGTGAAAATAATTTTGAAGTAACAGGCATAGGCAAGAACCGCACAGAATGTGAAGTCTCTCTTTAATGCCGGAGAGGGAGAAGACATTGAAGAAAAATTAAACATATAATCTAAAACTGCTCAGGAAGACAAGTAGTAACTCAACAACTGGAGAATTTCCATACTTCCTCATGTTTGTGATAAATCTGAGAAGAGATAGATTTGTCAACCAAACAAGAATTTGCAGCAAAGGAAGGAAATCAAAAAGGTTTTTTTTCAAAAATGTGTTAATGAGATTTACTTTGGCAGTTCAGATAAAGTGGATGCCAGCAATAATTGGCAAAACTATTTGAAAAGTTATACACCTTGTAAGGACACAATATGAAGTATTCAAAAGACATTGCGAGCAGATGGAGCAATTCGATTAGAGCGGGAGGCTTGCCATATACCATATACCACATGATAAGGATAAATATGATTGCAAATTAGTTTATTTATTGATAGCAAAATAATTTATGTACCTAGTTATAGCAAGTCATTCTGTAACAAGTTTCAATATAAAAGATGGTTGATAAACTGAACAGAAGTATTACGCTACTTATTTAAGACATAAAACTTTCCAACATTTTGAAACTATTTTCAAATGCTAAATTCATCATAATCTTACTTATCAATAAGAATTATACTCTGAACAACAACAGTGCAATGAAGAAATTAATTTCAAATAAAAGGCAATTCAATTCAATTCCTGCCAAATATAGCTCCTGTGATTGATAATATGACTTGCCAAATGATTGGAATTATACTCTATGAATGGAATGTGTTTTTTCTTTGTTTTGTTTCATATAATGAGCTACTTTGAATTTCAATAATAATTTGAATAGGACTACAGTAATTAAATATATTGTTATGGTCTAAAATCTATTTGAGAAAATATAATTATAATTCAATGAATTATAATAATGATAATTCAAGGCGAGTATGTTCAATAGATGAGTTACAATAGAATATTAATGAGCATTTTTTCACCTCACCATTCTAGTTATAACATTAATTTGCACATGACAAATCTATCTTAGAATATTATTGTAACATATCGTTATTGGAATTAGAATGATGAGCTTTTGGAATGATTCTCGAATTATCTTTATGAACAAAATAAGCATAACATGAGTAGGATAAGCATAAACAATGAAAAATATTAATAAAAACTTACGACTGAGTAGGCCTTAATCTGGAAGTGCAATATTTTTCCAATCGAGGAATGTATCGTCGTTTGATGGTGTATCGTCGTGTGGTGCTGAAAGCAAAAAAATCATATTTACAAAAAATGTACATTATTTATTATAAAAACACTTTAGTTACATGGTCTACTTTTGAACAAATTAATAAAAACAATATAAAAATCTTCTAGTATTACCCATTATTTTGCAAAAGTTTAAAATAGTTCAAGTAGTTTCAAGTTGAAAATGACCTAAGTTAGGGTTTAGACTAGTCGTTGAACTATTTTAAAGTTTAAAAAAAAGGTACTGCAAGATTTTTATATTGTTTTTATTAATTATTTATTATGTATATACAGGGTGTCCCACCAAGGTTGTAACAGCCGTTGACCATAGATTCGACTCGACATTTCTGACAAAAAATGTACAGTAATCTTTTTTCCTATAGACCTTAGTTTTCGAGATACCTATATAGATTTTTCTATATTTTCAGAATATGCCTACTTCCGGTCATTAAATACTCAATAACTCGAAAACTACTGGTCGAATTTCAATTTCAAGGGTATTGTTGGAAAGAGAAAAACATTTCAAACAAGTTTAATGTAATTTTATTTGTTGTAAGATATTTTGTAGTTTTTTATTAGGGCTTGAACTTGGAAAAATGCTCTTCTTCAAATTCAAAGTGAAATTTCAAACCGTTTTTTCTCGGTTTTTCTCCGGATGATTATAATTGTTTCAATATTTCAAAAACTTCTCCATTCCATAAGCTTTCGAATGAGTATAAATTAGAAGTGGTAAGTTCCATGATAAAGTGTTCAAAACTGCTAATATCTGGTATGAACACCTTCGAAATGAGGAAATCCACAAACAGCATTCATCAAGTGGTGATCCTAGGGTGAAATCACCTGATTTCTCTCTGACAATATTCACAAGGTTTAATCAACATTTCAACATTCTACAATGATATGACTTTTTCAATAACTTGCATTATTTCCTGTACTATAAATCCTGAATGAAATAACAATAAGTGTATGTTTCAGCCTATTTTCAGTATAGTTTTCAGTGTGCTTTCCAGTCAATTGGCATGATATGTATCAACTTTGGCTAGTAGAGAAGTATTCGCGTTCATTATCATGAAATTTACCTTGATTGAGTACTTGAACATGTTATTGGTGTATGGAGAGAGTGGATGCAATTCAAGAGAGTCAGTGAGAGTATGCAGGAAACGTTTTCTTGACCGAAAGCACCCATCTCATAACCCGTTTTTAAGATTGACAGATATCAAGGTAGTAAGGGTCTAGGAACAGTTTCAAGATACGAGAGGCCCGTCTTAAATTCTGAAGCTTTTGAGAATCTTATTCTGAAGTATTTCGAGCAGAATCCTCGATCCAGCATCCTGCGGGCAGCTGGGATGTTGAATGTTTCAAGAATGATATTTCAAAGAATATTGAAAAACAACTTTCGACCATTTCATGATACCCATTTCAAGAGTTGAATGAACCTGATACTGTTTCAAGGATGCAGTTTTGCCGTTGGATATTAGCACAAGATTGTAAATCAAACATTTTATGAACAGATCACAGATAAAAGTACGTTCACAAGAGCTGGTGCTGTAAATTTCCACAATAACTTTTCCACATACATGGACCTTTCATTTTCCCTGCAAGAATAAATGGTGAAGTTTTTATGGACTTTGTGGCCAATGAGCTTCACGAATTGATGGAAGACGTGCCTCTCAATTTGAGGCAGAATATGTGGCTCCAGTTGGATGGCTGCCTCCCTCATTATGCTACAAACGTCTGTGGGTGGCTTGATAACAATTAGGCGGTGGATTGGCCGAGGTGGACCCGTAAGTTGGCCACCACGCTCACCTGATCTTACTCCAATAGACTTCTACTTTTGGGGGGTTGTGAAAAGTATAAAGTTGACAGAGAACCTGTAGAGAACAGGGAGGAACTGATTCTCAGAATTCGATTGACGATTAAAGTAATGAAGAGACGGCTCAACGAAGTGAGACGGGCAAATCGAAGTTTGATAAACGGCAGCAGAAGTTGCACAAAAAGAAATGGAGGCTATTTAGAATTACTGCAAGCAGTGAGCATGACATGTAACTTGATTATCATCTAAATTATTGCCATCAGTATTTTTGATTCTGTCATTCATTTTGTCTACTTTGAATTATTATTCTTTGAATAAATTTTGTTGGATCTTGTAAAAGTATGATTAATATTTTATATAGGATTTAGGCTATATGCTACAGAAAATAATGCAAATTATAATGAAACCATTATAATCACCCGAAGAAAAACCGAGAAAAACGGTTTGAAATTTCACTTTGAATTTGAAGAAGAGCATTTTTCAAGTTTAAGCCCTAATAAAAAACTACAAAATATCTTACAACAAATAAAATTAGATTAATCTTGTTTGAAATATGATTCTCTTTTCCAACAGTACCCTTGAAATTGAAATTCGACCAGTAGTTTTCGAGTTATTGAGTATTTAATGACCGAAAGTAAGCATATTCTGAAAATATAGAAAAATCGAAATATATCTCGAAAACTAAGGTCGATAGGAAAAAAGTTTACTGAACATTTTTTGTCAGAAATGTCGAGTCGAATCTATGGTCAACGGCTGTTACAAATTTGGTGGGACATCCTGTATATACATATATATTCTAGTTATAACATTAATTTACACATGATAAATCTATCTTAGAATATTATTGTAACATAGCGTTATTGGATTTAGAATGATGAGCTTTTGGAATGATTCTCGAATTATCTTTATGAACAAAATAAGCATAACATGAGTAGGATAAGCATAAACAATGAAAAATGTTAATAAAAACTTACGACTGAGTGGGTCTTCATCTGGAAGTACAATATTCTCCCAGTCTATTTCAGGTTCGTCGTGTTGTGCTGAAAACAAAAAAATCATATTTACAAAAAATGTACATTATTTATTATAAACACACTTTAGTTACATGGTCTACTTTTGAACGAATTAATAAAAACAATATAAAAATCTTTTAGTATTACCCATTATTTTGCAAAACTTTAAAATAGTTCAAGTAGTTTCAAGTTGAAAATGACCTAAGTTAGGGTTTAAACTAGTCGTTGAACTATTTTAAAGTTATAAAAAGGGCACTACACGATTTTTATATTGTTTTTATTAATTATTTATTATGTATCGTCTATATATAGGTAATAATAATGTAGTTTTCAGGCCTATCTGATATTCAACAGAAATTGTAGAGTCAGAACCAGCAAAAGCCACTATCATACAATTAAAAATAACCTTCTTTTAAAACCAGAATGAAATGATTGAAGTTAAATTAAATTATTTATAAGTTATAAGACTTGTTATATTGCTGTAACAAAAAGTACTTGAATATTTATTGGATCGTCTCTACAGAAACTTTGCACAAACATTTATGACAACTAGACAGAGCTACAAAAAATTATGAATTGAATTTTTCCAAATTCATAAAACAAAATTGCAGCCATTTAAAATGTTATTCACTAAATAACCTAAAAAACTGTATATTTTACAAAAATTACCTACAAGAATAACATTTTTATTAAATTTAATTACAAATCGATTAACACCTCCTAGTTTTCCAAGATTGGACAAATATTAAGTGAGATGTATGGCAGTTGTAGCGATCAAACCAAGATGGTTATGTAAAGTTCCATTATTGTTTGAAATAATCTAAAATTGCTTACTAATAACATGCAAAGCAGATGGAGATTGTTACAATATTGAGGCAGACTTCAGTAGCATGCTTTGGCGTGCACTGAAATAAACCTCCAGTCTCCTATCACTAGAGCTGCCATATCTCACTCAATATTCGTTCAATCTTGGAGAATTAGGTGTCAATCGATTTGTAGGCCTAATTCAATTCACTAAAAAAATTATTCTAGTAATTTTTTTAAATCAGCGATTTTTTGTTATTTAAGAGATAAAATTTTAACGGCCGCCTCTTTGCTTTATCAATTTGAGAAATTGTTATAATTTTTCTATAGCTCTTTCCAATAATTGGAGAGAAATGTTTGTGCAGTTTCACTTCCCTATGTTCAGCCATTATTAAGAAAAAATAGTAAGTAAATAAAAAAAACAAGGCTGCTGTGTGCGAAACCAAGGACTTTCAGACAGTTTGAAGATTATATTAGATATCAGGGTTTTTTAAATATGAGGTTTTTTCTAATATCCATAATATTCACTATTTATATGAAATCAACAGATTTATCTTAGACTCCAATTATTACTGATCTGATTCATTTATTTTCTTTCAGCAGTCAAGTAATTTATTTTATTGAAAAACATTTATTATCTAAGACCTTTATTTTCCGATACTGTCCTGATAGAGTGGACATAACTGTCCAAACTTCGCCACGTCAACAAATAAAAAAGTAATTTCATATTAAAAGTCAAAACTGTTTTATTCTATTTTAAAAGTCATTCTATTCATCAATTTCATTTTTGTATGATTTATTAAGTATATTTAAATAATGTGAATATCTTTTGTACAGTTTGTGATATTGATGTGTGGAAATAATGTATTGCATGACCACCTTCCCATTAAAAAAATGAAGTTAGATTCATATGACGGACAAAAATTTTGAGCGACAAAAAATTTGTTTTTTTCAATAACCCATGAAACCTGCTGTCAAATTATCCGTGTAAAAGGAATATTTTTAGTTGTTTCCATAATTTTCACGAACACTGTATAATTACAAGTTGCGGATTACAAAGATCAATACAACACTTCATGAGCGAGCTCTCCAACCCAGGGGGTCTCTGATTATAAAAAGAATGGATAAGAGAATTGTTATGACTTACGTGGTCTTTCAATATTTTGATTTCGCATGAAGCCTTCAATGGCCTCTGTCAAGTCTGCAGACGGAAGGGGCTCAACAGAAAAAAAATCAGATTCGAGCAGTTGACTGACTGAAGCTCTCTCAGACGGCTCCACTTTCAAAAGTTTCTCAATTATATCCATTTCGGCTTGAGTGTTCTCTGCCATCAGTAATCTCAGTGTGTCTGCAAGATTTCTTTCCTCGTAAAATTTGGCCCATTCATAGTATTCTTCGTAACCAGGTAAACTGGACAGATATGGTCCAGCAACACATCCGAAAACATTAGTAATAGATCTTATTTCAGACATTTTGACATGGTCAATAAGGTCTTTACTGACGTTTGTCAATATTTCAAACAGAGTTATGCCAGCCGACCACAAATCCATACTGATGTTCACAGCCAAAGTTGAGGTACTTATAAGAACTTCAGGTGGGGTGAATCCAGGGGTACCAGCTTTGAAATTTGCCATGTTGACGTTATTTTCAAGCATCCCTTCCAGGTCAGCAATTTTCAATACTCCGTCGAAAGTCATCAGGAGATTTGCCGATTTAACATCTCTGTGCACAAAATTTTTTGAATGGATAGCTTCTAAGGCATTCAAAAATTGACGTATAACGTTTTTCTGTTGTGGCAAGCAGAGCGATTGACATCCAAGTAATTCATACAAGCTACTCATGCATAGCTCCAATACGATTGTTTTGTAATTATCGCATATATCGAAGACTTTTAGAATTTTGTCACAGTTTTTCAAATCTTTGTAGGCTCTGATTTCGGCAAAACCGAATCTGAAATTTTGTTTAATCGCAACTGTCGCAGGATGGGGTCTGTTTTTCAACTTTCCAAAACAAACAGAAGCAAACTTCCCGTAGTGAATCAGTTCCAGTTTTTGATACTTTTCCAAGCACTCCACCACCTCCATTGATGACATTTTTCATACCTGAAAAATATTTTTATATAAGAATCGGAAGAGTGTTAAATAATGAGCAAAAGCCGTATTTGACGTTTTTATACAAAATCATCCCCCATTGAGTTATTATCATATTATTCATCACATGTATACATAATAAACATTCAAAAAGACTATTCAACCTCCAGAGCAGAACAGGGTAGACTCACACTTTACCCCAACAGACTAATATTTCAAGAACTATATTTCAAGATCCATACACTAAGACAATCTACATTTTGGAAAATCCTACACAAGGAATATTATTTTATTCCATCAATATTAAAATTAAAATGTATACACAATACACATAACACTATATAATATTCGTAAGTGAGCATCAAATAATTACAACATAGATAAATACCTAGTTTATTAGATAAGTAACATCAAATTTTACTACAGTAATTTGTTTAGGCCTATTAACAAATTACCAAACCATTTTATCACCAGCAAAATCAATTGCAGCATAAGTAAAGAAATGAAATGGATAGAAAAAATTTAGCCTACTTCGATTTAGGAAAATAATCCCTTCACTCAAACTAGAATTTCCTCATCACCAGTTATTGACCACCTCATTTAAACTTCATTTTTAAGCTTTACTATTAATACTAGCAGGCAACCCGTGCTTTACACTGGGGAAAATTTTCACTTGTAAAATGCTATCTCCTAATGTCCGGAAACATAAAAATAAAATAAATATTTATCATTTTGTCAAAATTACATGGATAATCTTCATTAGAGTTGAAATTTCTCCGCAAAAAAATAGTTTGATTGGTCTTCAAGCAGAAACCATGCAATCATAAGTTACCCGTGCCACCAATTACGCCAATGATCACTTGGGAAAAGATCTGTTTGGTAGGCCTTTATTATTTGTGTGAACTTTGAATCACAAATTGAATAAATTTCCTTCAATTATTAATCAATTTGAATTGATTGATGAATAAATATAAAAATATAGGACTATAATCATCCTCCGTAAATTCAGAATCTTAATGTGAAATTGCAAGTTAATCAGTTCATTAGTTCATAAGAGATTATGTGCAAATAGTGTATTCCCTATCCCGTATGTATAAGCCGATTCCATTTATCTATATATAAAAGCGAAATGTCACAGATTCATTCACTCACTCACTCATCCATAATCAACAAAACTAAAAATCTACTGGACAAAATACATTCAAATTTGGTATGTATATAGTTGGCCAACTAGAGGCGCACTAAGAACAGAGTTGAACAAGTTCCAAAGATATTTTCAGAAAGATCATTGACAGATCAGGTTCAAATTTAGTAAAGAAGATCAGCAGGGGTCTACAAATTTTCTATTGAGAGGACTTCAGAATTAAAGATGGGCGGTTTTACTGGGCTTTCCTAGCGTTCCCTAGTGTTTTTCTGAGTTTTCTCACATTTTTCAAGAAGCAATTGAGATAAAATGTTCAAATTCGGTACAGAAGTTCAGCTAGAGTCAAGAAATTTTGTCTGCAGAGAAATTCAAAATTATGCCAAAGATATACGCCATTTTACAGCGTTTTCAAAGTGTTCTCAAGCGTTATTCAGAGCGTTTCTATTCTCAAGTTTTTCATTGCATTTTTCTACGTTTCTCAAGCAAATTCATACTTGAGAGGGTTAGATATGGAGGTTAAAATTCAACCGGGCCAAAGAGTCCATTAACTCTTTTTATGGTTATGTCCCATAACCCGTCCATATTATGGATAATAAAGTAGGCTAAATAAGCAAACATTGGACGGACATGTATTACTATGTAGGCCATGGCCTACTCAACTCATGGCCAGTACCTACAGCCGATCAGCTGTTCAAAAGCGTACACTTCAACCCGTGTTTACATTGAAATCCCTATATCGAATGGAATTTTTCATGAATAAACGTTAATAATTCAACTGATAACTACTTTTTCGAATAAAGGGTTGTTATTTTATTTTACCAATACAATTTTTATCCTTCATCATGAATTTCAAGGGTAGTAATCATTGAGATCTCTTAATATTCTCAGTTATTGGTTAACCAATTTGTAGGTTACCCATGTTTTAAATTAGCTTTTTCAAATTCAACACGTATTTCAATAATTGTGAAAAATATAGTAATATAGTGTAAAGTTGAGTTGCTTGAGCTTTGAATTAGGCCTACCTATTGTTTTTTTTTCAATTTTGATTACAGTATTGCTCAATTTCTACGAGAGGAATTACAACCACGGCTTTTGTAGTATGCTAATATTTATAGCTTTATTAGATTTAAGGAGTGACTAACAGTGACAAGTTATCAATTTTTTTTGTGTAAATTACAACCTGTGATGAGCTTTGGACATTGGAAAATGGAAGTTGAACTATTGTAGGTTAGAAAGAAGAAGCCAAAGCAGAGACCTCCAACACAGGTGGATCGCAAGTTGGACTTTGAACTACCTGCAGCAATCATGAAAACCGAAAAAGTACCAGATGATCAATGACAGGGAAATACGAAAGAAAGTAACGGAACAACAGAGAGAGAGAGAGGTTGATAGAGGCGCTGAGTCGAGCTACATCACAACACCTTGCTTATCTGTCTTCAGACTGTTATCTACCTTGACCTACGCAACATCTTAGAAATAAATTCATCGAACCAGTTAGATAGCTTAAACATTTTATACTCCAAACAATTGAGTTATTAAAGGCGCTTCCATCCTTAGGACGAATTTCAAAATCGAACAGCATATCTTCATTCAAAATATAACCATTCTAACATCCTAGAGTACAATATGTCACAAATAGAGGAGAAATTGGACAGGATTCTGGATAAATTAGAGAAGCTTGATTCATTAGACAACAAAGTGGATGCAATGAATTCTCGTTTTGAAGATGAAATAGAGGGAATAAAATCAGATATAAATACCTTGAAACAAAACTATGCAGAAAAAGTAAAGATTGTAGAGGAGAGTGAGCGGAAGTTTAATTTACTTATCTATGGAGTTCAGAGTAGAAGCTATTTTGAAATGAATGATCAGATCATGAACGTTCTCAAGTTTCTAGTCCCTGAAATAAATGGTAACTATATCAAAGAGTTATGGAAAACAAATAAGAGTAAAGAAAGAGCACCTGTGTTAGTGAAATTGAATTCAATTACAATAAAAAGAATTATACTGAGAGAGAAGAGAAGGCTCCAAGATGATAGACGCTATAAAAATGTACAAATCAAGGAGGATTTTTCTCAAGAAACCAGAGCAATAAGGAAAAACTTATTCTCCCATCTCATGAAATTAAAAAGCAAGGGTCAAAAGGTTATCATGAAAAAGGATAAGCTAGAAGTAGATGGGAAACTATTTTCACTTGAAGAACTGGACAATATAGAGACCAAATCAGCCAAACGACCTAGAAGTGAAGAGTCGAGTCCAAGGAATCAGGAAGAGGAAAGCAAAAGTCGCCATGGAAAGCAGTCTGGGAGGAAAGGGAGAAGGGTGGAAGGTAATAGAAGCATAGAGAGTTTCCTCACCAAGCACAGCAATGCGTGTGAAGAAGCGAGCAAGGTGAATGAGCAAAAATCCACTCATCAAAACAAACAGCTGATTGAGAGACCAGAAGAAAGAAAAGAGGAATGTCAAAAAACTGTAAATAATCAGACATAGCAAAAACTAAGAATACACAGGACCGGATTCATTCAGGAATTAAACAAGAATAGTTCAACTAGAAATGGAAAACTTATACACATAGGCACATTTAATGCAAGGTCTGTCCTAGGAGAAGATAAAATTATGGAGCTTGAGCTAGCAATGAAGGAGATCGAATGGGATGTTTTAGGCTTAGCTGAAATCAGGAGAAGCTACGAAGAAGTAGTAGAGCGAAATAGTGGGCATATCTTCTGTCACTCAGCAGCCACAAGAGGGAACAGAGGAGTTGGGTTTTTTTTGTGAATAAACAACACAAAAATAAGATCACCGAATTTAAACCCATATCAGACAGAATTGCGTTCATAAAAATATCAATTGGAAACAATAAGCTAATGATAATACAAGTACATGCACCAACATCCGACAGTAATGAGGAAGAAATGGAACTTTTTTACGAGAGACTAGAAGGTATAATGATACAAAAACGAGCAGGAGAAAGACTAATAGTGATGGGAGATTTCAACGCAAAGATTGCAAGGAGCGCTGAGATGGGGGAAGCTAGTATTGGAAATGAAAGAGGCGAAATGCTACTGGATTTTGCCCTAAGCAATAATCTCAAGATTGTAAATATGCTATTTAGAGGAAGTATTGAAGACAAGTGGACATGGAAATCCCTAATTGGAGGCTTGCATGAGATCGACTACTTTATGGTGGAGCAGAGGAACAACACTGTATGTTGAATATAACACCTAGCCGTAATGAAAACATTCAAGTACGACTCTGACCACAGAATGCTGATGAGTGAAATGAAGCTACATAAAAGAAGGTTTTTCATCAAACAAAGAAGAACGAGAATAGAGGAGACAAACAGTGGAAGATATGTTGAAAATTTAGCAGAAGAAATTAGAAAACTACATATAACCCAAAACAATAGTATTGAAGAAATATATACCGGACTTGTACATTCGATTCGAATAGCTTCCAACAGATTGGAAAGAGTACAGAGAGGGGAAAGAAGAAGCAAGAAAATCTCAACTGAAACAATGAATTTGATTGAAGAACGTGAGAGATTGAATAGAATTGTTGAGAAGACAGACGAGGAGAAGGAGGAGCACAAAAATCTCAGAAAAGAAGTACGAGCAAGAATTAGGAAAGAGACAAAAGAATACGAAGAAAATGTAATAAATTCAATAATGCTGACAACAGGGTCAACTAAAAAGATCAATCAAGAGCTCAGCAGTACTAGAAAAAAATGGATTGCCAAATTGAATACAGAAGGTGGGATTGCGACAGAAAGAAGTCGAATTATAGACCATATATCAGTATTTTATGAGAATTTATACAAGAAGGACAATGGAGACGAAAGATGGGCTATACGAGAAAATCAACAAGCGACTGAATTCGATTTTGAAGCAGCGGAAATATTAGAGGCAGAAATATTCAATGCTATTAAAAGTCTTAAGAAAGGTAAAGCTCCTGGAGATTATGGAATCACAGGCGAAGCAGTGATTACAGGATTTGTAAAACTATTGAAGCCACTAAAACTTTTATTCAACAAAATCTTGAGAGAAAAAACAATACCTCTAGCATGGAAGAGAAATAAAGTGATTATAATATTCAAGAAAGGTTCAAGACTGGATGTTGAGAATTATAGACCAATCACTCTCCCCTCAGTGCTGTATAAGCTATTCGCTTCCATAATTAAAAATAGATTACTGAACAAAGTTTATGAAAATCACCCCACTGAGCAAGCAGGATTCAGGCCAGGATATTCTACAATAGATCACCTTCAAGCTGCAAATCAGATAATACAAAAATCGATGGAATATAACATACCGCTCTACCTATGTCTAGTGGATTACCAAAAAGCATTCGACAGTGTGAGTCATTGCAGGATGTGGGATGCCCTCGAAGAAGCTGGCATAGACAGAATGTACATTGACGTGATTAAGAGTCTATATGATAATACAGAAATCTATGTGGAGCTGGAGAAAAAAGGAAAGAGCATAAAAATTGAAAGGATTGAAACAGGGCTGCCCACTCTCCCCAATATTATTCAACTGCTGCTTGGATTACATTTTTCGAAGGCTGGAGTGGGAGGATAAGGGCCTCAGAATTGATGGGAAAAAACTATCAAATCTTAGATTTGCAGATGATGTGATGGTTGTGGCAGAGAGCGCCGAGCAAATAGAAGAGATGATGAAGGAACTGCTGAAGGCTAGCAAAACGATTGGCCTCCACTTGAATGCTCAGAAGACCAGATTAATGACAAATTCCGAAAAAATAAGGGTAGAAATCGACTGTGGAATTCTTGATTACGTGGAAGACTACGAATATCTGGGCCAGGTTATATCGTTTGTCAACAGATCTGTGAAAGAAATCAAGCACAGAATTGATAAAGGGTGGAAGAAATATTGGGCACTGAAACGCATCTTCAAGGGCAATTACTCAAATAATTTGAAAGGAAAAGCGCTATCCATGTGTGTCTATCCGACGATATTGTATGGCTCGCAAACATGAGCGCTCACAGAGTACTTGGACAGGAGGTTGGAGACCACACAAACGAAAATACTGCGTAGCATTCTTCGCATAAGGCTGAGTGAACGTTCAAGAAACACTGATATATTGAGAAGAGTGCGCGTCAAATACCTACAACGAGAGGCGCACATATTGAAGTGGAAGTGGGCGGGCCACGTCGCGAGAATGGACGAAAACCGGTGGACCAGGACTTGCACTGAGTGGGTGCCGAGGGACAGGACCAGGAGCAGAGGACGGCCACCAACCCGATGAAGGGACGAGCTATGTCAAAGGGTAGGACACGCATGGGCAACCACTGCAAGAAATCGACAGTTGTGGAACAAAATAGTGTCTAAGTTATAATTCGAAGAACTATTGTGAAAAAGATTTAAAATCCTGTAAATTTGTAAAATATAGCTTGATAAATTGCCAACCTATCATTTTACCTCATACAAGAGAGGCTTTTGTTCAATTATGAATGCCAATAAAGCTTTTATTATTATTATTATTATTATTATTATATTATTTATTTTACCAATACAATTTTTATCCTTCATCATGAATTTCAAGGGTAGTAATCATTGAGATCTCTTAATATTCTCAGTTATTGGTTAACCAATTGTAGGTTACCCATGTTTTAAATTAGCTTTTTCAAATTCAAGACGTATTTCAATAATTGTGAGAAATATAGTAATATAGTGTAAAGTTGAGTTGCTTGAGCTTTGAATTAGGCCTACCTATTGTTTTTTTTTTCAATTTTGATTACAGTATTGCTCAATTTCTACGAGAGGAATTACAACCACGGCTTTTGTAGTATGCTAATATTTATAGCTTTATTAGATTTAAGGAATTTTTAGATTAAACATAATTTTTTTGAAAAGGTAAATTGGTAGGCCTTTCTTGAGCAGACTTTATACTACGACGTGTCCTTTGTCCTCTCGGGATCAGCCACAAGTCTGTGATGTGTCCTCTGTTTTATATGGACTCACACACTTGTCTGTCTCCTTGACTTGTAATCAGTCCGGTCGATGTGTTCCCTTTCCTGATAGGACAAGGGACACGTCGCAGTATAAAGTCTGCTCAAGAAAGGACAGATAACACGTCGACCGGACAGATTACAAGTCGAGAAGACAGACAAGTGTGTGAGTCCTTAAAAAACAGAGGACACATCACAGACTTGAGGTTGCTCCAGAAAGGACAAGGGAAACGTCGCAGTATGAAGTCTGCTCAAGAAAGGACAGATAACACGTCGACCGGACTGATTACAAGTCGAGAAGACAGACAAGTGTGTGAGTCCATGCAAAACAGAGGACACATCACAGACTTGTGGCTGCTACCGAGGGGACAAAGGACACGTCACAGTAAAAAGTCTGCTCAAGAAAGGACAGATAACACGTCGACCGGACAGATAACAAGTCAAGAAGACAGACAAGTGTGTGAGTCCAAAAAAAAAAAACAGAGAACACATCACAGACTTGAGGCTGCTCCTGAGAGGACAAGGGACACTTCGCAGTATAAAGTCTGCTCACAAAAGGACAGGGAACACATCGACCGGACTGATTACAAGTCAAGGAGACATACAAGTATGTGAGTCCTTAAAAAACAGAGGACACATCACAGACTTGAGGCTGCTCCCGAAAGGACAAGGGAAACGTCGCAGTATAAAGTCTGCTCAAGGACAGATAACACGTCGACCAGACAGATTACAAGTCGAGAAGACAGTCAAGTGTGTGAGTCCATAAAAAACAGAGGACACATCAAAGACTTGTGGCGGTTCCTGAGGGGACAGAGGACACGTCGCAGTATGAAGTCTGCTCACGAAAGGACAGATAACTCGTCGACTGGACTGATTACAAGTCGAGAAGACAGACAAGTGTGTGAGTCCAAGAAAAACAGAGGACACATCGAGTACTTGTAGTCTGTGATGTGTCATCTGTTTTTTATGGACTCACACACTTGTCTGTCTCCTTGACTTGTAATCAGTCCGGTCGATGTGTTCCCTGTCCTTTCGTGAGCAGACTTTATACATCACAGACTTGAGGCTGTTCCTGAGAGGACAAGGGACATTTCGCAGTATAAAGTCTGCTCACGAAAGGACAGATAACACCGGACAGATTACAAGTCGAGGAGACAGACAAGTGTGTGAGTCCATAGAAAACAGAGGACACATCACAGACTACAAGTAGTCGATGAGTACAAGTAGTCGATGAGTAGTCTGTGATGTGTCCTCTGTTTTCTATGGACTCACACACTTGTCTGTCTTCTCGACTTGTAATCTGTCCGGACGACGTGTTCTCTGTCCTTTCGTGAGCAGACTTGATACTGCGATGTGTCCCTTGTCCCCTCGGAAGCAGCCACAAGTCTGTGATGTGTCCTCTGTTTCTATTGGACTCACACACTTGTCTGTCCTTCTCGATTTGTAATCTGTCCGGTCGATGTGTTACCTGTCCATTTGTGAGCAGACTTTATACTGCGACTTGACCCTTGTCCCCTCGGGAGCAGCCACAAGTCTGTGATGTGCCCTCTGTTTTTTATGGACTCACACACTTATTATGTCTTCTCGACTTGTATCTGCCCGGACGACGTGTTCTCTGTCCTTTCATGAGCAGACTTTATACTGCGACGTGCTCTTTGTCCCCTCGGGAGCAGCTCTGTGATGTGTCCTCTGTTTTTTATGGGCTCACACACTTGTCTGTCTCCTTTACTTGTAATTAGTCCGGTCGATGTGTTCCCTTTCCTGAGAGGACAAGGGACACCTCGCAGTATAA